>NC_052158.1:42113613-42296971 GCF_902713615.1 Scyliorhinus canicula
TTCTTCCAGGGATCATTCTTGTGAGCATAATAAGCCCACAGAGGCAGAAGTCCTGTCACCAGAATTCCTTTTATTTAATAACTCAACAGCTGAACAACCATGACCATTCTGTTTGCTGTCTACACCGTTCCAAGCATTTTCTGGCATCTCTGACTTTATCTATATAAATGTTTCTGGAACATCCATTCACCGGAGAAAGGAGCTACGCTCCGAAAGCTCGTGTTTGAAACAAACCTGTTGGACTTTAACCTGGTGTTGTAAGACTTCTTACTGTACACCAGGAGTGCAGAGTTATATACACAGAAAGGGGTTCCCTGATTGGGCCACTAATCAGGGAACTCTGATTCTAATTGGCCAATCTCAAAGGCCTGGCCTAAGTCATTACACCCCTCCCCCCCCCAAAGTCCGAGGAGCCCCAATGGCCCTTGTGACTCAGTGGTCTCCTGCTTCTTTTCTGCGCCGGGTCCGGCTCCTCAACTTCGGCCTCCGACGTAGGGGGGGATATAACGGCTGGGTGCCCGTCTTTTCCGATGCAAGCGCCTGAAGGACGGTTCACCCCTTTCCTCCGGCAGCAGGGGTAAAGCTGCGGCATCACTCACGGTGTCCATATTCGAGTCTGATGTCCTTGCCAGTGGTATCGGAGCGGCGTGAATAGTTTGTCGGAGAGGACTCTCCACGGTCCTTGGTATGCTGGTCTGAGTCAGCTCTGGAGGAGGAAACAAATCTGAGGCCCGCACCTCGTCAAGGTTTTTCTTTATTACATATTTTCCCACATGTATTCATACTACACAGATCCTGTCCTGGCCTTGGCTGTTCCTGCTACCTATGTGGGGCCATTCGCATAATTTCTGACCCATGCTGAAGTACCTTTCTCGGTGAGTGTTGTCATGGCCCCTGCATTGGGCCTCTTGGTGTCGCTCTATTCTGCCACCTAAATTTGGGAATAGTAGACTCAGCCAGGTTCAGAGACGTCTGCCCATGAGTAGCTATGCCGGTGCTATTCTGTTGTGGCGTGTGGAGTTGTTCTGTCGTCAAATAGCCAGCGTGACAGTTTGGTGTCCAATGATGCTGCTGACTGTTTCTTCAACCCGACTTTTAAGGTCTGGACGGCTCTCTCCGCAAACCATTCAATGCCGGGTGGTATGATGCCGTCCTTGGCATTCTTGGCACTGACTTACAAATGCTGCTATGTCTGTGTCCAGGCCCAGCCCCCAGATATAGCTTCTGGTCAGCATCTTCATTTTTGAAACTCCAGGGTACCTATGATATAGTTCAGCTAGTATGGCTTGACAGCTTTGACTTGAGACTATTACTCGAGCCCCCCATAGCAGGATCCCGTCTTCCACAGTGATCTGCTCTCTTCTGCTCCAGTAAGGGTAGAATTCTGCCTGGACCGGTCTTTCCATCTCCCCAGTTAGCACCATGTGTTTTATTTTTGATAAAACCGGGTCCCTTTGGGTCCATCAACAAATCTTTTGTGCAGCCACTGGAAGGGTGTCCAGGAAATGTAACGTCATCACAGTTTCCTCCATTTTGGGTACTAATGGCGGGGCGTCCGTTAATGGCAGCCTGCTTAGTGCATCGGCGTTTGCCGCCCGGGTTCCTGGCCGATGCCCCAGTTGATACTGGTACGCCGCCAGTAGTAGGGCCCAGCGTTGGATCCGGGCCGATATTGGTGGTATGGCTTTGTCTTCTTTCAACAAACCCAACAATGGCTTGTGGTCTGTAATTATAGTGAATTTCCACCCATACAAGTACGGGTGAAATTTCTTCACTGCGAAGATCACAGCCAGTCCTTCCTTTTCGATTTGGCCGTACTTTCGTTCTGCTGCTGCCAGCGTCCTTGAAGCAAATGCTACAGGTCGTTCCTGTCCGTTTTGCCCTCTGTGTGCCAAAACTGCACCAATGCCATATGGAGACACGTCGCACGTGAGCACCAACTCTTTCCTGGGGTTGTAGTGTGCCAAGAGGTTCTCTGAGGAAAGTTGTTCTTTTATCTTCTTGAAAGCCCTGTCTTGGCGGGTGGGCCACTCCCAGGCTTGCCCCTTTTTTAGTAATTGGTGTAGGGGGTCCAAGATAGAAGCTCTGTTCTGTATGAACTTTTCATAATATATCACCAGTCCTAAAAAGGATCTTCACTCCTGGATTGTGGTGGGGTCCAGGGCATCTTTAATCGCCCTCACCCGATCCTCCAAAGGGTGTAGCCCCGATTTGTCAACCTTGTACCCCAGATAGGTTACTTGAGGTGCTAGGAAAACACATTTCTCCCTCTTTAGGCACATGCCTGCTGCTGAAAACCTCCTAAGGACTTCCTCCAGTTTTGCAGATGTTCTGCCTTTGTTTTTCTTGTCATGAGGACGTCGTCCAGGTAAATGGAGACTTGTGGTAGTCCTTGCAATATATTTTCCATTATCCTCTGCAATATCGCACAAGCTGACGATACCCCGAAGGGTAATCTTTGATACTGAAAAAGGCCCTTCAGGGTGTTTATCGTTGAGAATTTTTGGGACTCTTCGTCCAGCTTCAGCTGTAAATATGTGTGGCTCATATCCAGCTTTGAGAATCGGAGTCCTCCAGCCAGCTTTGCATACAAATTCTCAATCTGGGGAATTGGCTATTTCTCCAGTTGTGAGTAGTGATTAACCGTTTGTTTGAAATCTCCACAAAGGCAGACCGAGCCGTCCGGCTTAAGGATAGGCACCATGGGTGTCGCCCATTCTGCAAACTGGACCAGTTTTATTATTCCCTCGTGCTCCAATCATTTTATTTCCATATCGACTTTCTGCCTTAATTTGAAGGGTACTGGTCGGGCCTTGTAGAATTTTGGGACTGCCTCTGGATCTACATGCAATGTCGCCTTTGCTTCCTTTATTGTTCCGAGCCCTTCTCTGAAAATCTCTGGGTATTTGTACAGTAGTTCGCCCAGGCGACCATTTTCCAGCTGGAAAATGTTTACCCAATCCAGCTGGATCTCTTTTAGCCAGTTTCGTCCCAATAAGCTTGGCCCCACACCTTTCACTCCCATTAAAAGCAGCCTAACCAGTTGTTCTCCATAGGCCACAGTTTCATGCGTTGTTTCCAACTCTCTCAGTGGTTCCCCGGTGTATGTCCTCAGTTTTGCCAAGGTTCTGGTTAGGAACAAGGGTTGGAGTCCAGTGCGAATTTTATTGAATACTGTTTCCCCTATCACTGATACGGCTGCTCCAGTGTCGATTTCCATCAGTGTGGGAAGTCCATTCAACCTTATGGATAATTTAATGGGTTTTGATTACACCATTGTTACACAATTTAGTTGTTCCTCGTCAGAGGTAGGTGGGGCTTTTAGGGTATGCATTCTCCTGTACCCCAGCCTACGTGACCTTCTCCAAGATGATGGTTTTGGGCTTCTACTTCTCCTTTCTGGCTCCGATCTCTGGCAACAACTACAATATTTTGCCGGGCAAAAGGCTGCAGGGGCTGCCGTCTGTCTGGACCTAATATTCCCTTGCTTAGGAGCGGTTCTGCGAGTGGGCCTGGTTAACTTAATATCCAAATCGTTCTTGAGAGTGGCTATGCAGTTGCCTATCCCCTAGCGGTAGTCTCTTAACTCAGTTTCACTGGTGTGGGTATCTGCCTCCATCGGAGTACACTGTAACTCATGCGCTCCGCTTGCCTCTTTTACTAAGGACAAAGCCAGCTGCAATGCTTGTTTGAAATCCAGCTCGGCCTCTGCTAACAGACGTTTCTGTATTGCTACATTATTTATCCACATACCAAACGGTCTCAGAGCATCTCATTTAGCATAGGGCCAAATTCAAAGCCTCTGTTAATCGCCTTAATCTTGTTAAAATGTTTGTAACTGACTCCCCAGTGTCGCGGAATGCTGAATAAAACCGGTACCTTCGCAGGATCAGAGGTGGCTTAGGGTCATAGTGCTCTTTTACTAAGTCTGTCAATTCCTGGAAAGTTTTTGCGTCCGATGCCTCAGGAAAAGTGAGACTGCACACAATGGCAAAGGCTGCAGGCCCAAACGCGGTCAGCAGAATGACCCGTTGCTTTTCATCTGGAATTATATCGTTTGCTGTAAAGAAGTACTTCATCCGCTCTGCATATTGGGCCCAGTCTTCCACTGCAGGGTCAAAAGAGTCCAACTTTCCGAATAAAGGCATTTTGTCTGTCAGTGGCTTACCCTCAATATGCAGCGGCTGCTGACGAGCAGGTATCTTCGAGTTGTTCCGTTTTCCTCGTCGCCACTATAATAAGACCACGGAGGCAGAAGTCCCGTCACCAGAATTCCTTTTATTTACAAACCCAACCATTACAAACTCAACAACCATGACCATTCAATCTGCTGTCTACACCAGGAGTGCAGAGGATCTGACAGTCCCCATTATATACACAGAAAGGCGTTCCCTGCTTGGGCCACTAATCAGGGAACTCGTATTCTAATTGGCCAATCTCACAGGTCTGGCCTAAGTCACTACATGAACCTCCTCTGGACCCTTTCCAAGGCCAGAACATCCTTCCTTAGATACGGGGCCCTGAACTGCTCACAATTCTCCAAATGGGGTCTGACCAGAGCCTTATACCGCCTCAGAAGCACATCCCTGGTCTTGCCCCCTCGACATGAATGCTAACATTGCATTTGCCTTCCTAACTGCCGACTGAACCTGCACGTTAACCTGAAGAGAATCATGAACAAGGACTCCCAAGTCCCTTTGTGCTTCTGATTTCCTCAGCATTTCCCCATTTAGAAAATAGTTTTTGCCTCCATTCCTCCTTCCAAAGTGCATAACCTCACACTTTTCCACATTGTATTTCATCTGCCACTTCATTGCCCACTCTCTGAGCCTGTCCAAATCCTTCTGTAGCCCCCCTGCTTCCTCAATACTACCTGTCCCTCTACAGATCTTTGTATCATCTGCAAACATAGCACCAGTGCCTTCAGTTCCTTCTTCCAGATCATTAATGTATATTGTGAAAAGTTATGGTCCCAGCACAGACCCCCTGACATACACCACTAGTCACCGGCTACCATCCTGATAAAGACCCCTTCATCCCCACTCTCTGCCTTCTGCCAGTCAGCCAATCTTCTATCCATGCCAAGATCTTACCCTTAACACCATGGGCTTTTAACTTATTTAACAGTCTCCTATGCGGCACCTTGTCAAAGGCCTTCTGGAAATCTAAATAAATCATGTCCACTGGTTCTCCATTGTCTAACTTCCTTGTTACCTCCTCAAAGAACTCTGACAGATTTGTCAGACGTGACCTCCCTTTGACAAAGCTGTGCTGGCTCAGTCCTATTTTAACCATGCACTTCCAAGTACTCCACGATCTCATCTTTAATAATGGCATCTAAAATCTTACCATGACCGAAGTCAGGCTAACCAGCCTATAATTTCCTGTCTTCTGCCTCCCTCCCTTTTTAAACAGTGGTGTTACATTAGCGGGGGCTTAGGAGAGGGAGAATCTCCAAACCCCAGACACCCTCCTTCTACCTCTTCCCCAAAATCCACAAACAGGACTGTCTGGGTATGCCCACTGTGTCAACCTGTTTGTGCCTCCAAGGTCTTGACTCCATACTCATTCTTCTTGGCCAGTCCCTTCTCACCTACATCTGCAATTCCTCTGATGTTCTACATCATAGCAACAACTTCCAGTTCCTTGGTTCTAACCGCCTCCTCTTAACCATGGATGTCCAATTCTTCTATACCTCCATTCCCCACCAGGATGGTCTGCAACTCCCCGCTTGTTCCTTGAACAGAGGCCTGAACAATCCCCATCCACCACTATCCTCCTTCTGGCTGAACTTGTCCTCTCACTGAATAATTTCCCCTTTAACTTGTCTCATTTCCTCCACACCAAAGGCATAGCTGTGGGTACCTGCATGGGTCCCAGTTTTTCTTGTCACTTTCTGGGGTATGTGGAACATTCCTTGTTCAAGCCCTACTCCGAGACCCATCCACAATTCATTTGTGTTTCTGTGCTGCTTCATGTTCCCATGTGGACCTGTTTTTGCTTCTAATTTCCACCCCTCTATCACCTTCACATGGTGCATCCCCATTCCATTTCTTGACCTCCCTATCTCCATTTCTGGTGATAAACTGCCCTCTAGTATGCATTACAATCTCACCGACTCCCACAGCTACTTCGACTACAGCCCTTCACACCCCAGATCCTGTAAGGACTCCATTCCATTCGCCCAATTCCTTTGCCTCCATCGCATTGGTTCTGTAGATGCCAATTTCCAAAAAAGGTGCTGTTGACATGTCTTCATTCTTCCTTAATCGTGTTTTCCCACACCTCTGCTCTCACCCCTTATCCTCCCTCCCAGAACCAGGATAGAGTCCTCCTAGTCCTCATTTTTCACCCCACCATCCTCCACATTCAAAGAATCATAATCCGCCAGTTCTGCCAACTCCAGCATGATTTCACCACCAAACATATCTCCCACTCACTAACTACCACTGTCAAGCATTCTGCAGGGACTGTTCCCTCCGGGCCACCCTGATCCACTCCTCCATCACCCCCAACACCTTACTCTCGTCCTACGTCACCTTCCCATGCAATCGCAGAAGGTGCAACACCTGCCCCTTTACCTCCTGCATCCAAATATCTCAGCACACGCTTCATGTGCACCTCCTTCAATCTGGTCTATTGCATTCGCTGCTTCCAAGGGACAGACTAACCACTTTGTAGAACACCTCCGGTCCATCCGCAAGCAGGAACCAGACCTTCCTGTCGCTTGCCATTTCAACTCACCATTCTGCTCTCACATCTATATGTCCGTCCTTGACCTGCTGCCATGTTCCAGTGAAGCCCAGCACAAACTGGAGGAACAGCACCTCATCTTCCGATTCGGCACGTTGCAGCCTTCCAGATTTAACACTGAGTTCAACAACATCAGACTGTGAACTCTCTCCTCCACCTTAACCCCATTTTTATTTCTATCAATTTATTTTAATTTCTTCCATCAATCTGTTTGCCCTCACCATTGTCTCCCCACCCCACTCGGGTCATCTGTTCCCTGTTCCTAGCTGTCCTTTGATACACTGCTCACCTTTTTTTCTTCCATTAGCATATTCTGATCTCTAAATATGCCACTATCCGCACCCTCCATCGTCATTATCACCCCAGTCCAACGCCGGTATCTCCACATCATTATCGCCACCATTTACATTCCCTTTGTCTTTCTGTCCATACACCTTTGTCAATCTCCACCTATCACTGGCCCTCTAACCAGCGCCAAGCAAGCGCACCCCCCCCCCCCCACCCCACAGTATACTCCTGACCCTATTTCCAGTTCTCTTCAGCTTTGACAAAGAGTCATCCAGATTCAAAACACCTTCACTTTCCATAGATGCTATCAGACCTCCTGAGATTGTCCAGGATTTTCTGTTTCTTGTTTGTGAAATTATGAACCTTCTGAGTTAGATTTTCCATCTGTGATATTTAGTGCATCAGGGGTTTGGTGCCATTTCCTAACATACAAACACAGCATGGACTACAAGTGCTGAAACCGATAAATTACTATTTTGATCATCCATTTTTGGTGTGGTTGACTGCACTCAAAGAGGACACCTCCCTCCCAGGCTAGTAAATCACAGTCTAATTGACCAGAGTTGGATACAATAGATGGTGGTTTGCCTATTGAATATGCTAATGTTGCTCAGATAGATTTCATCATTGGTACTTATTTGCATCCATATCTGAAACACATTCTAGAACAAACCCAAGTTAAGAAATCAATTTGATGTATTTGTAATGACTTTCTTTTCAATTTAGGTGGATGACAGAAAAAGCGAAGCAACACCGTGAATCCATCACTGTCGCACTGTCCTTTTGTTGCAAACCTCTCAACTCTGCACTGTGTCCTCTCAACTCTGCGCTGTGTCCTCTTGTCACTTCTTGTGAAGCTGCCGTAACTGAAACTAATTTCTGAGCTCACGGAGCATTGATTTATTCTTGATACAATTATGTCTTGGAATTCATGATCATTTCAAAAATAATTATTAAAGTTGAAGTTATTTGTTGGAAATATCTCCTGTTCTTGTGTCACGTTAAAATGTTTCTTGTGTATCAGATTTAATTAAAACCTGTACAAAGTTGTAAAAAAGAACTTGTTTGTTTTTGTTGGAGTTGTATTTCCACCATCTCATCCCGATAATCACTTCACTGCAATTCTCTGTACCATTCTGCTTAATGGGCTCCCTCAAGCCCCAATTTTAACTCAGAGTGGCAATCCAGCTGGTGGTGATGAACATCAACCCCAGCCCCACCCTCTCCTGCCTGCTAACTTCAGCAGTATGAAGCCTCAAAGAACAAAGAAAAGTACAGCACAGGAACAGGCCCTTCAGCCCTCCAAGCCCGTGCCGACCATGCTGCCCGACTAAACTACAATCTTCTACACTTCCTGGGTCCGTATCCCTCTATTCCCATCCTATTCATGTATTTGTCAAGATGCCCCTTAAATGTCACTATCGACCCTGCTTCCACCACCTCCTCCGGAAGCGGGTTCCAGGCACCCACTACCCTCTGTGTAAAAAAACTTGCCTCGTACATCTACTCGAAACCTTGCCCCTCACACCTTAAACCTATGCCCCCTAGTAATTGATCCCTCTACCCTGGAGAAAAGCCTCTGACTATCCACTCTGTCTATGCCCCTCATAATTTTGTAGACCGCAATCAGGTCGCCCCTCAACCTCCGTCGTTCTAGTGAGAACCGACCAAGTTTATTCAATCGCTCCTCATAGCTAATGCCCTCCATACCAGGCAACATCCTGGTAAATCTCTTCTGCACCCTCTCTAAAGCCTCCACATCCTTCTGGTAGTGTGGCGACCAGAAGTGAACACTATATTCCAAGTGTGGCCTAACGAAGGTTCTATACAGCTGCAACATGACTTGCCAATTCTTATACTCAATGCCCAGGCCAATGAAGGCAAGCATGCCGTATGCCTTCTTGACTACCTTCTCCACCTGTGTTGCCCCGTTCAGTGATCTGTGGGCCTGTACACCTAGATCTCTCTGACTTTCAATACTCTTGAGGGTTCTACCATTCACTATATTCCCTCCCTGCATTAGATCTTCCAAAATGCATTACCTCACATTTGTCTGGATTAAACTCCCTCTGCCATCTCTCCGCCCAAGTCTCCAAATGATCTAAATTCTGCTGTATCCTCTGACAGTCCTCATCGCTATCCGCAATTCCACCAACCTTTGTGTCATCCGCAAACTTACTAATCAGACCAGTTACATTTTCCTCCAAATCATTTATATATACATTATTATATACAATATAAAATTATTATATCATTGCATGCCGCCCCAAAATTGTTGGCAAATGAAAATGAAGGCCATCAAGAGACCATCGGCTAAGACAAAAGGTCTCCAGCCCTCAACTAAGTCACAGGGTGGGGGTTTAGGGAGGGACTGTGTAGTATAAGGGTCTAGCATATACAGTGTTAAAATGTGTGACTAAGTACAGTACTGTCCGCAAAGTGATGTGGGAGAACACCTGATCCTCACCTTGAACAGAGCTGTGTATAGAAACAAGCACAGAAACAGCACCAGCTTTGGGTCTTTACTGTACCTATGTTATAATTCTCAGTCGATAATAAAGAATACTACTAAATTGCCTAAGGCTATAAATATTTATCACCTGCCAAACATCTTACAACAGAACTTTGATCAGAAAGGATGAAGTACATGACTGGGATGGCAAAGCCTTTGTGTGGGACCAGGAAATGGAGCAGTGGTTTATCGGGTAAATCACAGAAAGTGAAGACACATTGTCAAAAGACCTGGGGCTGGATTCTCCAGTGGCCGACACCAAAATCGTGTTTGACGATCAGCCAGAGAAGCAAAGTTCCCAACCGAATCGGGTCGGTGCCGCTTTCATGATGCTCCGCCCCCTCTAAAGCGATGTTCTCAGAGAGTACACCGTGTGACGTATCGACAGCCTCAGGATATTGCCTGAGGCCCGCCCCCTGATGCTCCACCCTCTATCGGCCGAGTTCCCGATGGTGCGGGACACGTGTCGTCTCGCCCATTGGGAACTCAGTGTGGCGGCTGCGGACTTAGTCCAGTGCCACCAGTCGGGGGAGAGCCGATCCATGGGGAGGGGGGACTTTATCAGGTGCTGGGGGCTCTGTGGGGGGATAGTGCAGGGCACGCTAGCTGGCCCGGGGGGGCACTATTTCGCAGGCCGCGAGCAGCCTCCGCCATTTAACACCCATGCCCCCAGCCAAGCGGAGGATCGGTGGCCGTTTTACCCTATTCTGGCATAAAACGCCACCGTTCCCACGTCAGTGTGAGGACATAACCCCGGAATTGGAGAATCCAGCCCCTAACTTTGGTGATGGTACAGAGGAGGAAAAGATATAATGAAGACATTTAGAGGAGTTGAGACACTAATACAAGACTGCAGATGACCACACATAGAAAAGCTGGATCAGGATGTGCAGTGACTGAAAAAGACAAGGACCAGGAAACATGGAATTGCAAGAAGGGAAAAAGTCCAAGGACCGGGATTTTCCGCTGTTATCCATGGTGGGTGTCATAGTGGGCAAGAGTGGGAAATACCGTGAGGTTAAAAAAATTCACTTTACTTGTGCACAGTATGTTCCTTGATGACAAGGTTGTGAAGGCTATTTGAATACATTTAATTCATATGAATACTCATTGTAAAGCATGTGTTCAGGTATCGTCCTCCTACGCATAATCAAAGGATATTTTAGACATTGAATTAGGCCAAAGTGCCTCACAACATTGTCTCAGCGACGTGCACTTTGTGACCAGCACTTGTGATTTTGAGGATTGTTCGCCTACCTTTCTTTCATCATTCATCAAATATATGTATTTAAATATATTGGTGTAAATTTCCCATTCCGTTGCTTGCCAATTTTCCAAATTATCCACACATGCATCTTAACATTAATTAGAAAAACACAGTTTTTGTTAGGGCATTATCACCCCAGACTGACTATTACCATAGAAACGGGATTACCCGTGCTGGGATAGCAGCCCAGTTCTTACAATACAATGGGGTATTTTGGCTAGTTGACGTCACTGACCTTGCATTCTCAAGCATCGCGCAGATGTGAAAATCTAAGTTTAATGAAAGAAATTAAAGTGCATGATCTGGATTAACCCTTAGTGGGACTTCCGGTGGCGGCAATGAGGAGCTAAGCCACACATTCGGCAGCTCCCGCTGAAAACGGACTTTGGGGCTCTTTTCAGGGCCCCCAACAGAGCTGTGTCGGCAAATCCTGACGTGGGAAGAGGACAGGAGTCGACCCCTACGGTCCTATGGTCCGGACCAGGAGTGGGGTAAGGAGGAAAACGGAGAAAGCACTCCTGAAAAAGCGGGGGAAGGAAGACAAAATGGCGGCCGGCGGAAACCCGGAGGACTGGAGGCAGTGGGCGCAGGAGCAGCAGGCGACTCTTCTGTGCTGCTTCCAGGAGCTTAAGTTGGAGCTGCTGGAGTCGTTGAAGGTAACCACCAGAGAGCTGATGGAGACCCAGACAGCCCAGGGGGCTGCGATCCGGGAGCTGCAGAAGTAGGCCTCCGAAAGGGAGGATGAGGCCGTGGCCGTCGCGGGGAGGGTGGAGATGCACGAGGCTCTCCATAAAAGATGGCAGGAGCGGTTCGAGGAGCTGGCCAACCGGTCGAGGAGGAAGAATTTGCAGATCCTGGGCCTCATGGAGGGGTCGGACCTGGCGGCCTATGTGGTGGTTATGTTAAACTCGCTGATGGGGGCTGGGTCCTTCCAGGGGCCCCTGGAGTTAGAGGGGGCCCACAGAATTCTGGCTAGGAGGCCCAAGCCGAACGAGCCACCACGGGCGGTGTTGGTGCGGTTTCATCGGTTCATGGACCGTGAACGTGTGCTCCGGTGGGCCAAGAAGGAGCGGAGCAGCAAGTGGGAGAACACGGAGGTGCGGATCTTCCAGGACTGGAGTGCGGAGGTGGCGAGGCGGAGGGCCGGGTTTAACCGGACAAAGGTGGTGCTCCACAGACGGAGTGTGAAATTCGGCATGTTGCAGCCGGCGCGTCTGTGGGTCACCTATCAGGATCGACACCATTATTTTGAGTCCCCGGAGGAGGCGTGGGCCTTTGTGCAGGCCGAGAAATTGGACTCAAACTGAGGGTCTAAGATGGGGGATGCTGTATAATACTGTATTTGTATTTGCTTGGTTTATTGTCTTTTCTGTATGGGTTTTTCTGTAGGGGTCTGGTGGACGGGTTCGGGCAGGGGGGTAAACGGGGAGTTCGGGGAGCTGGTGGGGGGGACTGACAATGGGAGTTGCCCTAGAGGAGGCGGGGCTGGGCAGGGCGAAAGCGCGGGCTTTCTGCGGGTTTCCTGCGCTGGGAGATGGTGGGGGCGGGGCCGGAGCTGAGAAGCACGGGTCGTTGCTGGCTGTTTTCTTTTCCCGCACAAGAGCGGGGGGGGGGGGGGGGGGGGGGGGGGGGGGGAGGAGGACCCGTTGACGGGCACGATGGAGGAAGGGTAGTCCAACGTGGGGAGGAGTCGGAGGTATGGCGGGAGTCGCCGGAGTCAGCAGAAGTTAGCTGGCTCATGGGAGTGCTATGGAGGGAGGGGCGTGGCTAGGAGGGGTCCTAGCCTTGGGGGGGGGCGGGGGGGGGGGGGTACCGGGTTGCTGCTGAAACGGTCAGGAAGGAGCTGGAGGACGCAGGGGGTGCTGGGAGTTGCCGCCGTGGGAAACTGGCAGAGCGGGGGCGCTGGCCGGTGATGGGCAAGGGATGGGGTATGGCTAATCGGCAGGGGAGGGGGGCAGGGAGCCATCGGATCCAGCTGATAACCTGGAATGTGAGGGGGCTGAATGGGCCGGTCAAACGTGCCCGGGTGTTTGCGCACCTGAAGGGGCTGAAGGCGGATGTGGCCATGCTCCAGGAGACACACCTGAGGCTGGTGGACCAGGTTCGGCTGAGGAAGGGATGAATGGGCCAAGTATTTCACTCAGGGCTGGATGAGAGGAGGAGGGGGGTGGCGATCCTGGTGGGGAAGAAGGTGTCGTTAGAGGCATTAAATGTGGTGGCTGACAGTGGCGGGAGATATGTGATGGTGAGTGGTAAAGCTGCAGGGGGAGCGGGTGGTGTTGGTGAATATTTACGCCCCAAATTGGGAAGATGCGGGATTTATACGGCGTATGCTGAGCCGCATTCCGGACCTGGAGGTGGGGGGCCTGATCATGGGGTGGGGGGGGGGACTTTAACACTGTGCTGGATCCCCCATTGGATCGATCCAAGTCCCGGACGGGTAGGAGGTCGGCGGCGGCTAAGGTGTTGAGGGGATTTATGGACCAGGTGGGGGAGGGGGGGGGGGTGGGTTTGCGAGGCCAAGGGCCAGGGAGTACTCGTTTTTCTGCCACGTACATAAGGCCTACTTGAGGATTGATTTTTTTTGTCCTGAGCAGGGGGTTGGTTTCGAGGGTGGAGGATGTGGAATACTCCGCCATTGCCATCTCAGATCATGCCCCGCACTGGGTGGACCTCGGGCTGGGGGAAGAGAGGGACCAACGAGGAGGTGGGCGAGAGGGTTCGGGGGTGTATCGAGAGGCACCTTGAGGCCAATGACAACGGGGAGGTTCGAGTGGGGACGGTCTGGGAGGTATTGAAGGCGGTGACGAGGGGGGAATTGATCTCCATCCGAACCTATAAGGAGAGGGTGGAGCAAAGGGAGAGGGAGAGACTGATAGGGGAGATGGTGAGGGTGGATAGGAGATATGCAGAGGCTCCAGAGGAGGGATTGCTGCGGGAGAGGCGTAGCCTTCAGGCCAGATTCGACCTATTGACTACCAGAAAGGCGGAGGCTCAGTGGAGGAAAGCACAGGGGGCGGTGTATGAATATGGGGAGAAGGTGAGCAGGATGCTGGCACACCAGCTCCGAAAGCGGGACGTGGCCAGGGAGATTGGGGGAGTGACGGATAAGGCTGGGAAGATGGTGCGGAGGGGGGTAGATGTTAATGGGGTCTTTAGGGACTTTTATGGGGAACTGTACCGGTCGGAACCCCCGGTGGAGGGGGGTGGAATGGGGCGCTTCTTGGACAAGCTGCAATTCACGAGGGTGGAGGAGGAGCAGGTGGAGGGACTGGGGGCGCCGATCGAGCTGGAGGAGGTGGTCAAAGGACTAGGGAGCATGCAGTCGGGGAAGGCGCCGGGGCCGGACGGGTTTCCGGCCGAATTTTATAAAAGGTATGTGGATCTGTTGGGCCCCCTGTTGATCCGGACCTTTAACGAGGCAAGGGAGGGGGGGTCTTTGCCCCCAACCATGTCACGGGCGCTGATTTCCTTGATCCTGAAGCGGGACAAGGACCCTCTGCAGTGCGGGCCATATAGGCCGATTTTGCTACTAAACGCCGACGCTAAGCTGCTGGCAAAGATCCTGGCCACTAGAATAGAGGATTGCGTGCCCGGGGTCATTCATGAGGACCAGACGGGGTTTGTGAAGGGAAGGCAGTTGAATACGAATGTGCGAAGGCTCCTCAATGTCATTATGATGCCGGCGGTGGAAGGGGAGGCGGAGATAGTGGTGGCGTTGGATGCGGAGAAGGCCTTTGATAGGGTTGCGTGGGAGTATTTGTGGGAGGTGCTGGAGAGGTTTGGGTTTGGGGAGGGGTTTATCCGGTGGGTGAGGCTGCTCTATGAGGCCCCGATGGCGAGTGTAGCCACGAATAGGAGGAGGTCGGAGTACTTTTGGTTGTACCAGAGGACGAGACAGGGGTGCCCCCTGTCCCCCTTGCTCTTCGCGTTGGCGATTGAGCCCCTGGCCATGGCGTTGAGGGAGTCAGGGAACTGGAGGGGCCTGGTGCAGGGTGGGGAGGAGCATCGAGTGTCGCTTTATGCGGATGACCTGTTGCTGTATGTGGTGGACCCGGTGGGGGGGATGCCGGAGGTGATGAGGATTCTTAGTGAATTCAGGGGTTTCTCTGGGTATAAGTTGAACCTGGGCAAGAGTGAGTTGTTTGTGGTGCATCCAGGGGATCAAGAGGAGGGGATTGGTAGGCTCCCACTGAAGCAGGCAGGGAAGAGCTTCAGGTACCTAGGAGTCCAGGTGGCTGGGAGTTGGGGGGCCCTGCACAAGCTCAACCTCACAAGGTTGGTGGAGCAGATGCAGGAGGAGTTTAAGAGGTGGGATATGTTACCGCTGTCACTGGCGGGGAGGGTGCAGTCCGTTATGATGATGGTGCTCCCGAGGTTTTTCTTCCTGTTCCAGTGCCTCCCCATCCTTATCCCGAAGGCCTTTTTTAGGAGGGTTAGCAGGAGCATCACGGGGTTTGTGTGGGCGCATGGGACTCTGAGGGTGAGAAGGGTGTCCCTGGAACGGGGCAGGGATAGGGGGGGCTGGCGTTGCCCAACCTCTGTGGGTACTATTGGACTGCCAACGCAGCGATGGTGCGTAAGTGGGTAATGGACGAGGAGGGGGCAGCATGGAAGAGGATGGAGGCGGCGTCATGTGCGGGCACGAGCCTGGAGGCGCTGGTAACGGCGCTGTTGCCGCTCCCTCCAACGAGGTATACCACGAACCCGGCGGTGGCGGCTACCCTCAAAATTTGGGGGCAATGGAGATGGCATAGGGGAGAAGTGGGGGAGCATTGATGGCGGATTTCTGAGCTGGCACAGGGCAGGCGTTAGGAGGTTGAGGGACCTGTTTGTCGAGGGGAGGTTTGCGAGCTTGGGGGAGTTAGAGGGGAAATTTGGGCTCCCCCGGGGAACATGTTTAGGTACATCCAGGTGAGGGCGTTTGCCAGGCAGCAGGTGGAGGGGTTCCCCTTGCTGCCCCCACGGGGGATGCGGGATAGGGTGCTCTCGGGGGTGTGGGTTGGAGGAGGGAGGATTTCGGACATATATCAGGTGATGCAGGAGGTAGACGAGGCCTCGGTGGAGGAACTGAAGGGTAAATGGGAAGAGGAGCTGGGTGAGGAGATTGAGGAGGGGACGTGGGCGGATGCCCTGGAGAGAGTGAATTCCTCCTCTTCCTGTGCGAGGCTTAGCCTCATACAGTTCAAGGTGCTGCATAGGGCCCACATGACTGGGACGAGGATGAGTAGGTTTTTCGGGGGTGAAGACAGGTATGCTAGGTGCTCGGGGAGCCCAGCGAACCACGCCCATATGTTTTGGGCGTGCCCAGCGCTGGGGAAGTTTTGGAAGGGGGTAGCAAGGACGGTGTTGAGGGTGGTGGGATCCAGGTTCAAGCCAGGCTGGGGACTCGCAATTTTTGGGGTTGCAGTGGAGCCGGGAGTGCAGGAGGCGAAAGAGGCCGGTGTCCTGTCCTTTGCGTCCCTAGTAGCCCGGCGGAGGATCTTGCTCCAATGGGAGGATGCGAGGCCCCCAAGCGTGGAGGCCTGGGTCAATGATATGGCGGGGTTCATTAAATTGGAGAAGATGAAATTTGCCCTGAGGGGATCAGTACAAGGGTTCTTTAGGCGGTGGCAGCCTTTCCTGGACTTCCTGGAGGAACGGTAGGGAAATAGGCCGGCAGCAGCAGCAACCCGGTTGCGGGGGGGGGAGGGGGGGGAGGGAGGGGGGGTTTGGATCGGTGGGAGGGAGAACTGTGTACATGGGTTTGTGGGATGTGGCGGGTGTTATCTCTTTCCCTTTTGTTGTTTGGGTGTTCTCTTGTTTTTTTCTTTTGTTTGTAATTGCTTTTGAAGTTGGGTGGGTATTGTTCTTGGGGTGTTCCCGCGGTTGTTTTGTTAATAGAGTTGGGATGTTTATATTTTGTAAAAATTTCAATAAAAAATATTTTTTTTAAAAAAGGATTAACCCTAAGTGGATTCCCAGCTATTATTGCACTTAAATAATGCTTTAATATGATTCCAGCTAATTATTCTTAATGCGTTCTCATTTAACCCTTTTTACCTCTATCATCTATAGCTGACTAGAAAAGTCAATTTCTATCAGTCCCCCCTTTTGATTCTTCTAAAGATTAATAAGATGCATCAAAATAATGAATAGGAATTAAGGAAGAAATGCAACAGGATAGAAGTAAGCGTGGGGAGAAAATCATTCACATTGTCGTTAATGGTTCACTTGTTTGAGAACAGCCTTTAACATTGGAACGGCAAAGCTTTGCAAGCGTTACAAGCATTCTGGAAATATTTCATTCAAAAAAGTGATTATATAGTACAGTAACAATTCAGTAATAATGGAAGTTGATTATATGATTAAGTAATAATTGGGTAATTATGGAATAATAATGCAGTAATACCAGTTCAATAGTAGGATCCTTGTTCAATGTCTTGGGCTGGTGGTGCAGTTGGACCACTATGGACCACTTTGATTGGTGGGGCATTATGGGTAGCCATCCATTGACCAATGCATCTGATCAGCACGACCACTATGTAAATGACAAGCCCAAATATGAAAAATAAGAGAAGTCCCTGAATGATGGAAATTCCTGTGCCACCCACCCATCCAGAGAGCCACCCCCGAAGAGCGGTGTCAGAGGTTGATAAAGATTCTGAACTTCTTCTTGAATATGTGCTGACAAGCTTTTGATTTCTTCTGAATTATCTGGGATGTAGGTGCAATACTCTGCACCAATCAGGGCACAGACTTTTTTGACTAGCAAAAGTCAAGTGCCATCCGATTCTGTAAAGCCACAGTTCGAATGGCTGGCACCTTAGCTGAAACGCTACTTAGGGCTCGGGCAGTGTCATTGGCTATTTTCCCTAAGGCTGCGGATAATTTAATATATTCTCTGGTCAATATGATGACGCCATAGGCAGGGATATTACTTTTAGACCTTTTGATGACATTGGAAGGTGGATATCTGTCAAACTGTGGGGTCAGATGTCCATGTTTTGAGTCTGTGTTTATAACATTGGCTAGGGAAAAGGAAAGGGAATAGCAGATGAAGGGGACAATGAATCCTAAACAGCACGCTCCTCTCCATCCCATTGGAAGCCAAGGGTATGCATTATTACCGCAGATGTAATAGGTAGAATATTGGGCAATCACTTGTGGGTACCAACGTTCTGTAAACGTTGTCCCATCGGTGTGATTAGGTAGCCCTTTAAAGTCGATGGGATCCCCTTCATGTCCATAGACCACTAGCTTTCTTGTGCCATGAATGCACATTTTACTGGTACTCACATCCAAATAATGTTTACATTTACTGTATCCCGCATTTCATGCTCTATGATTCCAGCTGATTAAACATATGGGGCAGAATTCTCCGACCCCCCCGCATGGTCGGGGAATTGCCCGGGGCCGGCGTAAATCCCGCTCCCACCGTGGCTGTAATTTTCCTCCACCCGGGAATCGGCAGGAGCGGGAATCACGCCGCGCCGATCGGCGTGCCCCCCGTGCCAGTCGCCATGCCCTCCGCGGTGATTCTCCGGCCCTCGATGGGCCGAAGTCCCGCCGCTGACAGGCCTCTCCCGCAGGCGGGAATTGCAGCACCTCTGGTGCCGGCGGGATTGGTGGCGCGAGCGGGCCCCCGGGGTCCAGGGGGAGGTCTGGGGCGATCGGACCCCGGGGGGCGCCCCCACGGTGGCCTGGCCCACGATCGGGGCCCACTGATCGGCGGGTGGGCCAGTGCCGTGGGGGCACTTTTTTTCTTCCGCCATCGCCACCGCCTCCACCATGGCGGAGGCCGAAGAGACCCCCCCTACCGCGCATGCGCCGGTGGTGATGTCAGCGGCTGCTGATGCACCGGCGCATGCGCGAACTGGTGAAGGCCTTTCGGCCAGCCCCAATGCCAGGCGGCGTAGCGCCAAAAGCCGTTGGCGCCAGTTTTGGCGCAGGCCAGCAGAGCGGAAACCACTCCGGCGCGGGCCTAGCCCCTAAAGGTGCAGAGAATTCCGCACCTTTGGGGCGGCCCGACGCCAGAGTGGTTGGCGTCACTCCGCTACGCCAGGACCCCCCACCCCGCCGGGTAGGGGAGAATCCTGGCCATGGTCCCATGTATGATTATGACCAGTTGGGAAGGTTATTTGGGGTGTTTTCTGTTTCCGATCATAGACATGTTGATACCATCCCTTGAAAGTGTTTAATGGGTGGCCTGCAGATCGTCATCCGTTTATCATTTTTTTTGGTTCTGGTGTCTCCACATTGGGGAAGGGTATCGTTGTGATTTTGAATAATGTACCATACTGCCATTTGGGAAAAAGTAAAAGGAACTGGCTGTAGTGGGACACCTGCTTGGGAATTGGTAGGGATAGAAGAACACACCCAGCACTTAGAGACGTTAAAGTCTCTGGCATAGGTATAGGACACGTAAAGGAAAGAGTTAACATTGAGCTCCTGGGTGAGGCCTGCTGGGCCAAAGATGTAACTGAAAATCAATATTGTGGCAAAGATATTTACATATTCTGATTTTGGTACTCTCACTTCACATGTGACGCGTGAATCCATGATTTCTTTCCTTGGTGTTTCACGACTGACTGGGTTGTGAGTAACACTTGATAGGGGCCTTCAGACTTGGCTCCTAACGGTTCGTGCTGGATTTTCTTGATGTAGACAGATTCGCCGGGCACCAAATCGTGGCCCCCCCTCAGGAGGATCACCCCAGGCAGCCGACACCTGTTGAGAAGCAGAACTGACAGCATTTATTAAATTTTGACAATAACTGAGTAAAGCTCATCAGATGAGAGTCTACCTTTCTTAAGTCAATAGTTCCTAGCAGGGTCATGGGTCTGCCAGTGATGACCTCAAATGGGCTTAGGCCTGTGTTCTGTTTGGGGTTGCTCTGATACTTCACAAAACTAGTGGCAAGGCTTGAATCCAATTCATGCCTTCTTGGTTGTATTTGGACAATCGTTCTTTTAAAGTCCTGTGTTCCACTAGTCCTGATGACACTGGATGATAAGGGTAGATTACAATCGATGTTCAGTAACCTGCACACCTCCTGGCAGACAACACATGTAAGTGGGTTCCATTGTCTGAGTCAATGCTGGCTGGTACTCCCCATCTGGGAATATAGTCTTTGCACAGGACTTTGGTATGGGTGGCTGTGGCCTTCCTGGCTGGAGCAGCCTCTACCCATCTGAAGAACTTATCCATTGTACAAGGACGTCAGTGTATTTTTGACATGCAGGAAGGCTGATGTGATCAACATGTATGTTCTGCAGGGGCAGGAGCTTTTAGCTAAGACATTATTTTTATAGGTCTTAAGTTGTTCTTTTGATAGGTTACACAGCGGTTTGATACCAATTGTGTATGTTTTTGAATCCTTTGCCACACCAACTTCTCTGGAATCGAGCCATCATCTGTTGAGGGGGTAAATGTCTCCATGAATGGATCTGTTGGGCCAAAAATTGCATCAATGCCTGTGGTGCAACTGGTTTATCAGTCTGAGCTTGTCTCCAAATATCATCATCATACAACTGGATACCTGAGTCTAACCATGACCATTTCTCTTCTTGTGTAGAGTCATTTTGCATTTCATGTAGATCTTGTAATAAATTGGCCACTCCCAATTAGTAGATGTGTCTTGGTTCTGCTGAAGAATCCCACTGGGAGGCAGCTTCCTTTGCTGCTTGGTCTGCAACGGCATTTCCTTTTGCTTCTATAGTGTTTTCTTGAGTATTGGCCTTAAACTTTAGAATTGATACTTCTTTTGGCAAAGCTATGGCTTCATGGAGGTCTAGTACTTCCTTCCCATTTCAAATAGGTGTCCCTGCTGTGGAGGTCATGATCAATTGCACAAAGACAAGAGTTGGATGCAATCGAGGCTTTATTACACTAAGATGTGTGGCCTCCTACAGCAGCTGGCAAAATGGCTGCTGTACGGGGAGCACACATATTTATACTCCACCTACTGGGTGGAGCCAGCAGGCAGGGATCTACCCCTGTACCTGTAGTACAGGGGCCTTACGGTAAAGCACCTATATCAACATCCTCTATATACAATATATACATCAGTGGTGACTACCACATTCACCCCCTGTTAAAATTGAGTCCGGCGGGGGTGGTGAAGAACAGGGGCAGCAGGGTAGCATGGTGGTTAGCATAAATGCTTCACAGCTCCAGGGTCCCAGGTTCGATTCCCGGCTGGGTCACTGTCTGTGTGGAGTCTGCACGTCCTCCCCCTGTGTGCGTGGGTTTCCTCCGGGTGCTCCGGTTTCCTCCCACAGTCCAAAGATGTGCGGGTTAGGTGGATTGGCCATGATAAATTGCCCGTAGTGTCCTAATAAATGTAAGGTTAAGGTTAAGGGGGGGGTTGTTGGGTTACGGGTATAGGGTGGATATGTGGGTTTGAGTAGGGTGATCATGGCTCGGCACAACATTGAGGGCCGAAGGGCCTGTTCTGTGCTGTACTGTTCTATGTTCTATGTTCTATATACAGAAAGATGTGATTTCAAATACAGAAAATATTACAAGTTCAGACGGTCCGGCGCGACTCAGGCGTCGGTTTGGTCTTTGGTGATTCCGGGAGCGTTTCAAAATCCTCTTCATCTCCGGGTGTGAGCAGGGGGAGGACGGATTGTCCTGGAGCGGGAGCTGCAGTGGGGTGTGGCAGGGGAGGGGAGGGTGGCGCCGGGTGTGTGTGTGGAGCTGGTGCCAGATGGTGCCAGGTCCCTGAGGGAGACAGTATCCTGGCAGCAGTTGGGGTACGCTACGTAGGCGCACTGCGGGTTGGCGTGAAGTAGCTGTACCCTCTCAACCAATGGGTCCGCCTTGTGGAGTCGAACGTGCCTACGGAGGAGGACGGGTCCTGGAGCTGCAAGCCATGTCAGGAGGAACACCCCGGAGGTGGACTTCCTAGGGAAAGCAAAGAGACGTTCATGGGGTGTTTCATTAGTCAAGTGCACAGGAGCGACCGAATGGAATGAAGGGCGTCGGGGAGGTCCTCCTGCCAGCGGGAGGCCAGGAGATTTCTGGACCATAAGGCCAGCTGGACGGCCTTTCAGACCGTCCCATTCTCCCTCTCCACCTGCCCATTACCCCGGGGATTGTTGCTGGTCGTCCTACTCGATGCGATACCCCTGTTGAGCAGGAACTGGCGCAGCTCATTGCTCATGAATAACAATACCCTGTCGCTATGGACGTAGGTGGGGAAGCCGAACAGAGCGAAGATGGTGTTGAGGGCTTTGATGACGGTGGCAGACATCAATGGGGGAATGGTAGGAGTCGTTGTGCTAGTAATCCAAAGGTCTGGATTAATGATCCGGAAATCAAAGGTCAAATCCCACAGCTGCTGAGGACGTTAAGTTCAATTCATTAAATACAAAATCAATGTGGAATAGAAATCTACTAATCAATCATGGTGACCATGAAACTATCAGATCATCGCGAAAATCCATCTGGTTCACCTTTGTGGGCAGCACGGTAGCATTGTGGATAGCACAAATGCTTCACAGCTCCAGGGTCCCAGGTTCGATTCCGGCTTGGGCCACTGTCTGTGTGGAGTCTGCACATCCTCCCCGTGTGTGCGTGGGTTTCCTCCGGGTGCTCCGGTTTCCTCCCACAGTCCAAAGATATGCAGGTTAGGTGGATTGGCCATGATAAATTGCCCTTAGAGTCCAAAATTGCCCTGAGTGTTGGGTGGGGTTACTGGGTTATGGGGATAGGGTGGAGTGCTTGGGTAGGGTGCTCTTTCCAAGAGCTGGTGCAGACTCGATGGGCCGAATGGCCTCCTTCTGCACTGTAAATTCTATGACTATGACTATATCGGGGCATGGGATGGCGAAGGGGAATCTGAAATGTTCATCGACCACACTGAGGAAATCCGTGTTACGGTCGATGGAGGGGAGGGGCCCTTTGAAGACCATGTTGAGGCGTTCAAAGGGGCAGGAGGCCTTCACCAGGCACACATGGTTTGGCCGGTAGAAGTGCAGTTTACACCTGGCAGATTCTGGTGATAGCCCTGACTTCCTCGACGGAGTAGGGCAGATTGCGGGTCTTTATGAAGTGGTACAACCGTGTGACTCCCGGGTGACAAAGGTTGTCGTGCAGGGTCCGGAGTCGGTCTATTTGTGCGCTGCCACATGTACCTCGGGAGAGGGCATCAAGGTGCTCGTTGAGCTTCCAGGGGCGATACAAAATCTCATAGTTGTAGGTGGGGAGCTCGATCCTCCACCTCAAGATTTTATCGTTTTTGATCTTGCCCCGCTGTGTGTTGTTAAATATGAAGGCAACCGACCGTTGGTCATTGAGGAGAGTGAACCGCCTGCTGGCCAGTTAATGCCTCCAATGCTGCATAGCTTCAACGATAGCTTGGGCCTCTTTTTCGACGGAGGAATGCCGAATTTCGGAGGCATGTAGGGTGCAGGAAAAAAATGCCACGGGTCTGCCTGCCTGATTGAAGGTGGCGGCCAGAGCGACGTCTGATGCATTGCTCTCAACTTGGAATGGTAACATCTCGTTGACCGTGTGCATCGCGGCCTTGGCAATGTCGGCCTTGATACTGGTCTGGTAAGGTCTTGAAGGTCTGGTAAGCCTCGGCCGTTAGGGGAAAAAGAGTGGATTGGATGAGTGGGCAGGCCTTGTCCGCATAGTTTAGGACCCACTGGGCGTAATAAGAAAAGAACCCCAGGCATTGTTTGAGGGTCTTGGAGCAGTGGGGAAGGGGGGATTCCATGAGGGAGCGCATGCGATCGGGGTCGGGCCCCAGAACTCCTTTCGGGACCACATAGCCGAGGATGGCTAATCAGTCCATGCTGAATATGAACTCCTCCTTGTTATAGGTTAGGTTGAGGAGAGTGGCGGTGTGGATAAATTTGGAAAGGTTGGCATTGTGGTCCTGCTGATCATGGCTGCAGATGGTGACATTGTCCAGGTACGGGAAAGTGACCAGTCCGTACCGGTCAACCAAAGGGAACCCTAAGAAAGTGGTAAAGGGGGCCACCTGCCTCGAAGGCCGTGTATGGGCGGTCCGCCTTACGGATGGGAAGTTGGTGGGAGGCGGATTTCAGGTCCACAGTTGAGAAGACGTGGTTCTGTGCAATCTGATTGACCATATCAGATATGCGTGGGAGGGGGTACGCGTCGAGCTGTGTGTGCCTATTGATAGTCTGGCTGTAGTCAACGACCATCCTGTGTTACTCCCCAGTTTTCACAACTACCACTTGAGCTCTCCTGGGGCTGCTGCTGGCCTCGATGGTGCCTTCCCGAAGCAGCCGCTGGACTTCGGACCTGATGAACGTCCTGTCCTGGGGGCTGTACCGTCTGCTCCTGGTGGCGACGGGTATAGGTTTGTGAATAGGGAAGGTGGGTCGACTTTTAGGGTCGCGAGGCCTGTTGTTGAAAACTCACCACTATTCTTAGAATTCCCCCTATACCAAAAAGGGCCGACATTCTAAATGGTGAACAGGGATTCTCACTCCCTCACTCCCTGAACAGGGATTCTCATACCCATTCTTTTCCATCTGCTTACTTGAAATAGTTAATTTCAATGAAGGTGTGAAACATTGCTTTTAGCTATATACTACAATCCACTTGGTTAGGACTTGAAAGACCTGCCTGTTTTGTTTGCTCAGCCTGTTTGACCAAACTATCTGCATTTTACAATCCTCTCCTGTCGCTGCTGTTAACCCTTCATGGGATTTTTCCCTATATTCTCTCATGTTTCTAAAGTCAGGTATTGCCAGACTTCCACGTTTCAAATGAAATACCTTTCCATATTTTCAATTACAGGCCGCACACAGTATGGGATGGTAGGGGCCAGCCGAATTTCAGGGTTAGGCTCTGGAGGTTGCAGTGGAAGTCCAGGCCGAGTAGCAGGGCAGGGCAGAGGTTGGGAAGGACCCACTGAACTCCACGCCTTGGACAGTGAGAGCGGCGAAGCAATACCCCCGGATCGCCACGGAGTGGGACCTGGAGGCCAGGGTGATTCTCTGGTTAGCGGGGTGTACAGCGAAGGAGCAGCGCCTTACTGTATTGGGGTAAATGAAGCTCTCGGTGCTCCCGGAGTCCAGCAGACAGGAGATCTCATGTCCATCGACCTTCACTTTGGTTCAAGCCGTTGCAAAGTTGTGTGGGCGAGACTGGTAAATCGTGACCGAGGCGAAACACGGCTGGTCATCGGCGGTTGCGGGCGATTAGTGGCCGGATGAGGTTACCTACGGGCAGGGGTCCTGGGGGGAATAAGATGGCAGCACCTACGGGCCGCCCGTGTCATGGGGAAAACAAGATGGCGGCACCCATTGGTCCTGGGGGAAACAAGATGGCGGCGCCCTTGGGCCGCACGTATCATGGGGAAAACAAGATGGTGGTGCCCGTTGGTCTGGGGAGAACAAAATGGCGGCGCCCACGGACCGCAAGTGGTCTGAGGAGGAGAAGATGGCAGCGCCCACTGGCCGCACGTGGGGGGTGCCGGAACAATAGCGGCGATTGAGCAGGCCTGGCACACTGCAGCAAAATGTCCCTTCTTGCCACAGGCCTTGCAGAGGGCGCTCCGCGCCCAGTAGCACTGTCAGGGGTGTTTTGACTGCCCACAGAAGTAACATTTGGGTCCCCCGTGGTTCGTAGGCTGCCGCGCGGCACAGGCGTGCGGTTGGCTGAGGGCAGTCACTGATGAGGGCCACGAAGGCGTGGCTGTCTGCGGAGTCCACGATGCACAGGGGGGGGGGTCGCGTGGTCGGGGGCGTGAAGCGACCGTGAGTGAGAGCGCTAGCTTTTTGGTTTCCGCGAGGTCGAGCGTGGCCTCTTCTAAGAGGCGCTGACAGATGTGATCGGCCCCTATGCCGGTACAAATGAGTCTCTCATGAGCAAATTCGAGTGTCCCGTGGCCGAAACGGCCTAACAGTCACAGTCTCTAACTCGGGGAACCAGGACACGGTAGAAATCTTCCACTGACGCGTGGAGAGGAAGTGCCTGGTGTAGAGTGTATTAAGCCGCCGAGCGTATTTTTCCTTCAGTAGAGCCATGGCTTCTGCGTAGGTCAGCACTTCCTGGATAAGTGGAAAGATGATGAAGCTCAGACGCGGGTAAAGGATCTGGATCTTCTGTGCTCCTGGGATTGGGTCTGGTGCAGACCCGATATACGCTTTGAAACAGGCTAGCCAGTGTTGAAAGTCCTTTCTGGCATTGTCTGCTTACGGATGCAGCTGCAGGCGATCTGGCTTCATGCGGAGGTCCATCTTCTGAAAACTTAGTGTAATAAATTGATGCACGATGAATTCCACAAAGACGAGAGTTGGATGCAATTGAGGCTTTATTACACTAAGATGTATGGCCTCCTACAGCAGCTGGAGAAATGGCTGCTGTACTGGGAGCACACATCCTTATACTCCACCTACTAGGCGGAGCCAGCAGGCAGGGAACTACCCCTGTACCATTGACATCCTCGATATACAATATATACATCAGTGGTGACTACCACACTCCACAAGTGGAAAAATCATGGGTTGCTCCAAAATTGTATCTGGAGTCTGTCTAAATGTTAGCTGTTTGTTCTTTTGCCACACAACATGCTTCTGCTGGTGCCATCAATTTGGCCTGTTGAGCTGATGTTCCTGGGGGAACCTTCCTTTTGCCATAACTTCGTACAGGCTTGTGACTGCCCATCCAGCCTTTCGGATACTCTTGTCAATAAAGGAGGAACCATCTGTAAATAGAACCAAATCTGGATTTTGTAGTGATTCTTCTTTTATCAGGCGTGCTTCCTCCATTTCCTCTGGTACTTCCACATAGTCAAGTTCTTCTTCTTCTCCCCCCTTTTACTCCTTGGGGAGTGGGAGCAAAGATGATGGATTTACGGGGCTTGCACGGTAGAGGCAAAGATTATGTGATTCCAAAACTGCTGTCCATCTGGTCCACCTGACTGATGTAACTTGTGATACTCTGTTCATGGAGAGGAGAGAATGGACTGCATGGGGATATTTGGTGGTCTAGGACAAAGCCTGCTGTAGCCATCACGGATTGACATGTGGCTTCCATAGTTCTAAGGCAGCTGCTATGTGCCAGAGCCATGTTGTCCAGTTTTACAGAGTAGTATCCTCCTGGTCTTAGCTGGTCACCATGCTCTTGGTCTAGTACTGCTGTCATGTACCCTTCTTTTTCATGAACAAAATGGTGAAAGGCTTTCCATTGTTTGGAATTCCTAGAGCAGTGCTGAGCACAAGGCCTGTTTCAGGTTCAAGAATGACTCTTTCTGTTCCGTTGTGAGGTCAACTGGGTCTTTTGATTTTCGGTTGCCTTTTAAGAGGTCATTTAATGGTTGAGCCAGGGCAGCACGGTGGCACAATGGTTAGCATTGCTGCTTACGGCGCTGAGGACCTGGGTTCGAATCCCGGCCCTGGGTCACTGTCTGTAAGGAGTTTGCACATTCTCCCCGTGTCTGCGTGGGTTTCGCCCCCACAACCCAAAGATGTGCAGTCTAGGTGGATTGGCCACGTTAAATTGCCCCTTAATTGGAAAAAATAATTGGGTACTCTAAATCTATTTTTTTTTAAATAAATAAATAAATAAAACTTTAATGGTTGAGCCATCTGAGTAAATGAATCAATCCAATTTCTGTTAAAGTTGCATAGTCCCAAAAAGGATCTCCCCTCCTGGACAGTTGTAGACTCTTTGGTGGCTTTGTTTGCAGCTGTTCTGTGCTGGGTAAGTTCCCTTTTGCCTTTAGATATTTTCTGACCTAAGTAAACAACTTTGTCTTGGGAAATTTGTGCTTTGGCAAAGTTGGCTTTGTGTCCATTGTAGCTGAGATAGTCTAAAAGGACACATGAGTCTCTTTCATGGTCTTCTTCATCAATGGAGGTCACCAGAATATCATCTACAGACTGGATAATGGTGAAGGCCATATCAGGCAGTTCCCTCACGTGGTCCTGTAGAGCCATATGAAAAACAGTAGGGCTGTTATGAAACTCTTGTGGTAGTCTGGTCTATGTGTATTGTTGTTGTCTGATGGTGAAAGCAAACCATGGTTGCACCTCCTCTGCATTGGCCGTGTCTATAACTGAAAACCGTTGAAGGTCTGGTGTTAAGGCATTAAATATGGTGAATGGATCGGCTACCAAAGGAGCTTTTCTGACAATGCATTGGTTGGCCCTTTTATAGTCAATAGTCAGGTGCCATGTGCCATTAGCCTTCTTGACAGGCCACACTGGACTGTTTGATGAACTATGAACTTGCACTATTACTCCTGTCTTCCAATTGCTTCACTACAGGTAGAATTCCCTCAATTGAGGAGGGATTAATGGGGTACTGTTTAGTACATAGTCGTGCTCTCCAGTGAAGGATGCTGGTTCCATGTTTAATAGTCATCTTTGTCCTTGGCCCAAATAGGGTGATACTCCAGTTGGTTCTTTTTGAGGTGCCTGATGGACCATGTGACTTTTCCATTCTCAAAATTAAGCAAAGAATTGAATTGGGCTAGTATATCCATGGCCTGGAATTTTAGACACTAAGGGCAATATATCACACAGGGCCTGTGTTACTGGGCCTATCCAAATGGAGACCATCAGTTCCTGTGGGCCAAATTCAAGCAACATGGCCTCTGTTTACGATAGTGACATTTAAGGGGCATCTTAAAAATACATGAATTGGATGGGAATAGAGGGATATGGATCCCGGAAGGGGAGAAGATTTTAGTTTAGACGGGCAACATGGTAGTTACAGGCTTGGAGTGCCGAAGGGCCTGTTCCTGTGCTGTACTTTTCTTTGTTCTTTGTTCTTTGTTTCTTGAAGGGTTAATGGATCACCTCCCGCTGCATAAGCTTCAATCACCTGTCCTTTTAAGGGAAACAAGTCAGCATATTTTTGGGGAAGACAGGTTAGTTCAGCTCCAGTGTCAAGAAGACACTCAATTTGTTGGCCTCCCACTCTCAATGATATATACAGTCCATCCTTTCTGTTCTCCATTAAAGCGTGCAATGCTTTGTGAATGGACTCACTGAGAGTGGGATCCGTTAGTTCTTTGCTGCGTAGAGCAGTGCCCTCTTGTCTCGTGGGGTTAATCTGGTGAACCTGTCGACCAAAGCGTCATTGTCATTGAGTTCATCTTTACGTTGTCAAAGTGGGTGGGGCCTATGTTGGTCTTCGTAAGAGTCCTGGTGATACGTGTCTCGGGGCAGATCCCTGTAATATGAGTGACGGGTTTGTCTCGGTAATATGAGTCCTGATTGTGATCATTGTCTTGTTAGATAGATAGATAGATAGATAGATAGATAGATAGATAGATAGATAGATAGATAGATAGATAGATAGATAGATAGATAGATAGATAGATAGATAGATAGATAGGTAGATAGATAGATAGAGAAATACAGCACAGAACAGGCCCTTCGGCCCACGATGTTGTGCCGAACTTTTGTCCTAGGTTAATCACAGATCATAGAATTTTGGACACTAAGGGCAATTTATCATGGCCAATCCACCCAACCTGCACATCTTTGGACTGTGGGAGGAAACCGGAGCACCCGGAGGAAACCCACGCACACATGGGGAGGATGTGCAGACTCCACACAGACAGTGACCCAAGCCAAAATCGAACCTGGGACCCTGGAGTTGTGAAGCACTTGTGCTATCCACAATGCTACCGTGCTGTCCTTAAGGACAAATTAATCAACACTCCATCATTCTACCCTAATCCATGTACCTATCCAATAGCCGCTTGAAGGTCCCTAACATTTCCGACTCAACTACTTCCACAGGCAGTGCATTCCATGCCCCCACTACTCTCTGGGTAAATAACCTACCTCTGATATCCCCCCTATATCTTCCACCATTTACTTTAAATTTATGTCCCCTTGTAATGGTTTGTTCCACCCGGGAAAAAAGTCTCTGACTGTCTACTCTATCTATTCCCCTGATCATCTTATAAACCTCTATCAAGTAGCCCCTCGTCCTTCTCCATTCTAATGAGAAAAGGCCTAGAACCCTCAACCTTTCCTCGTAAGATCTACTCTCCATTCCAGGCAACATCCTGGTAAATCTCCTTTGCACCTTTTCCAAAGCTTCCACATCCTTCCTAAAATGAGGTGACCAGAACTGCACACAATACTCCAAATGTGGCCTGACCAAGGTTTTGTACAGCTGCATCATTACCTCACAGCTCTTAAATTCAATCCCTCTGCTAATGAACACTAGCACACCATAGGCCTTCTTCACAGCTCTATCCACTTGTGGAAACTTTCAAAGATCTATGAACAAAGACCCCAAGATCTCTCTGCTCCTCTACATTGCCAAGAACCCTACCGTTAACCCTGTATTCCACATTCATATTTCTCCTTCCAAAATGGACAATCTCACACTTGCCAGGGTTAAACTCTAACTGCCACTTCTCAGCCCAGCTCTGCATCCTATCTATGTCTCTTTGCAGCCGACAACAGCCCTCCTCATTATCCACAACCCCACCAATCTTCGTATCATTGGCAAATTTACTGACCCACCCTTCAACTCCCTCATCCAAGTCGTTAATGAAAATCACAAACAGCAGAGGACCCAGAACTGATCCCTGCGGTACGCCACTGGTAACTGGGCTCCAGGCTGAATATTTGCCATCCACCACCACTCTCTGACTTCTATCGGTTAGCCAGTTCGTTATCCAACTGGCCAAATTTCCCACTATCCCATGCCTCCTTACTTTCTGCATAAGCCTACCATGGGGAACCTTATCAAATGCCTTACTAAAATCCATGTACACTACATCCACTGCTTTACCTTCATCCATATGCTTGGTCACCTCCTCAAAGAAGTCAATAAGACTTGTAAGGCAAGACCTACCCCTCACAAATCCGTGCTGACTATCCCTAATCAAGCAGTTTCTTTCCAGATGCTCAGAAATCCTATCCCTCAGTACCCTTTCCATTACTTTGCCTACCACCGAAGTAAGACTAACTGGCCAGTAATTCCGAGGGTTATCCCTATTCCCTTTTTTGAACAGGGGCACGACATTCGCCATTCTCCAATCCCCTGGTACCATCCCTGTTGACAGTGAGGACGAAAAGATCATTGCCAATGGCTCTGCAATTTCATTTCTTGCTTCCCATAGAATCCTTGGATATATCCCGTCAGGCCCGGGGGGACTTGTCTATCCTCAAGTTTTTCAAAATACCCAACACATCTTCCTTCCTAACAAGTATCTCCTCGAGCTTACCAGTCTGTTTCACACTGTCCTCTCCAACAATATGGCCCCTCTCGTTTGTAAATATTGAAGAAAAGTACTCATTCAAGACCTCCTATCTCTTCTGACTCAGTACACAATCTCCCACTACTGTCCTTGATCGGACCCACCCTCGCTCTAGTCATTCTCATATTCCTCACATATGTGTAAAAGGCCTTGGGGTTTTCCTTGATCCTACCCGCCTAAGATTTTTCATGCCCTCTCTTAGTTCTCCTAATCCCTTTTTCCGGTTCCCTCCTGGCTATCTTGTATCCCTCCAGCGCCCTGTCTGAACCTTGTTTCCTCAGCCTTACATAAGTCTCCTTCTTCCTCTTAACAAGACATTCAACCTCTCTTGTCAACCATGGTTCCATCACTCAACCATCTCTTCCCTGCCTGACAGGGACATACATATCAAAGACACGCAGTACCTGTTCCTTGAACAAGTTCCACATTTCACTTGTGTCCTTCCCTGACAGCCTATGTGCCCAACTTATGCATTTCAATTCTTGTCTGACAGCATTGTATTTACCCTTCCCCCAATTGTAAACCTTGCCCTGTTGCACGCACCTATCCATCTCCATTACTAAAGTGAAAGTCACAGAATTGTGGTCACTACCTCCAAAATGCTCCCCCACTAACAAATCTATCACCTGCCCTGGTTCATTACCAAGTACCAAATCCAATATGGCCTCCCCTCTGATCGGACAATCTACAAACTGTGTTAGAAAAGCTTCCTGGACACACTGCACAAACACCATTGTTATGCTATTTAGGTGTATCATAAGCGGCTTCCTTGTGGTGCATTCGACAAAGGATCAGACGTGAAGATAACTCCAACACGTTTATTAAACTATATACACTATTATAACTTGGGTTCAACACTACTGTAAATCCTCCTATAGCTCCTCAGACTGACTAACCAGATTGCTACACTCCACGTGGTGGGAATGATATCGATTCAACCTTGTCTCTGTACTCTCTGACTGTCTCCACTGGAAAGAGAAAGATCATGTGTGTGGTGTCCTTTATATATGAGTTGGTGTAATGCCCTCCTGTGGTTGTGTCACCTCTGTGAGTATCGTGAGTGCCCATTGGTTGTGTCCTATCCAACTGATGTATTGGTTGAGTGTGTGTGTATGATGTCTCTGGTGCTCCCTCTCGTGTCTAGCTAGTCTACATGTATGTACATTAACCCCTTGTGTATTTACAGTGATGAACATCACCACAGTCATGTCCTTGTCCCCCCCCCCCCCCCCCCCCGTATTCTGAAACAACATGATTTTGCCCAATGGTCGTCTTTACCACAAAAATGACATTTTCCCGTTTTTCTGAAATCCTTTATCGGAGCAAGAGCAGGGGCCGGGGTTGGTGTTACCGGAGGAGGAGGAGCAGTAATTCCTGCTCTATTGGCAGAGGCTGCTGCTTCCGGCTGGGGCTGAGGGCTAGGACAGAGAGCTCGGGCTTTAACCTCCAAGCCAAGGTCCAGTTGAATGCATCATTCTACTAAGGCCCTAAAGGTAGTACTCACTAGCGCCCAGTCAGGAAAAACTATGGTTAGGGCATTAGACACTTCAGGTCTCAAACCAGTGACAAAAGCATTTTTAAATGGTCCTAGGGTACTCGCATCCCAAGTCCTCTCTCCTTCCTGGAGTTCCATTCTGGAATGCTCCTTCCAAACTGTTCTAAACCTTTCCTCATAATCTGTGAGATCCTCCAAATGCTTTTGAACACAGGATGTTATTCTTCCCCAGTCAGTTTTAGGTGGGTTGAATCTTAATAGTCACTCTTTAATTGCCTGCTATCCCGCTTCCAGATTTTGTAAATTGTCATCTAGGGCTGACCAAATTTCCGTCGAGAGTATTTTACTATCATGTGGATTAACCATCACAGACAGAACCTGTACACCATCTAACGGATGGAGACCATAAATATTCTGTAAGCACTGTAACTGTTCCCAGGTGGCTAACCCTCCCCCCCCTTCTTAGGGTACGGGTGTTCTTTGGACCATCAATCAACTTTATCGGGATCTGCCGGATCATGGACCCAATGTCGGGCGTATTGAGGTTTAGTGGTTGTTACACCGTTTTCGGTTGTTTCGGTCACTTCAACCTTAACCCGTTTGCTGTGGAATGGGACGAGTGGTATTGTTCCAGTCCTGCCACTAGGTTAATTTTTTGCGTCACTGTCATTGCCCGAGTTAACTGATTCCCTTTGTTCAGAGGCACGTGTAGTGATAACAATCTCAGAGCCTGCTGAAGCTGCCCCGGGAGGCCCTTGAATCGGGGTTAGCTGAGTGTTTTGGCCGACCGCACTCACATTGCAGGTCAGTGTGGGGACTAGCTGAGGGTTCATAGAACATAGAACATAGAACGATACAGCGCAGTACAGGCCCTTTGGCCCTCGATGTTGCACCGACATGGAAAAAAACTGAAGGCCATCTAACCTACACTATGCCCTTATCATCCATATGCTTATCCAATAAACTTTTAAATGCCCTCAATGTTGGCGAGTTCACTACTGTTGCAGGTAGGGCATTCCACGGCCTCACCACTCTTTGCGTAAAAAACCCACCTCTGACCTCTGTCCTATATCTATTACCCCTCAATTTAAGGCTATGTCCCCTCGTGCTAGCCACCTCCATCCGCGGGAGAAGGCTCTCGCTGTCCACCCTATCTAACCCTCTGATCATTTTGTATGCCTCTATTAAGTCACCTCTTAACCTTCTTCTCTCTAACGAAAACAACCTCAAGTCCATCAGCCTTTCCTCATAAGATTTTCCCTCCATACCAGGCAACACCCTGGTAAATCTCCTCTGCACCCATTCCAAAGCTTCCACGTCCTTCCTATAATGAGGCGACCAGAACTGTACGCAATACTCCAAATGCGGCCATACTAGAGTTTTGTACAACTGCAACATGACCTCATGGCTCCGGAACTCAATCCCTCTACCAATAAAGGCCAACACACCATAGGCCTTCTTCACAACCCTATCAACCTGGGTGGCAACTTTCAGGGATCTATGTACATGGACACCGAGATCCCTCTGCTCATCCACACTACCAAGAATTTTACCATTAGCCAAATATTCCGCATTCCTGTTATTCTTTCCAAAGTGAATCACCTCACACTTCTCCACATTAAACTCCATTTGCCACCTCTCAGCCCAGCTCTGCAGCTTATCTATGTCCCTCTGTAACCTGCAACATCCTTCCGCACTGTCTACAACTCCACCGACTTTAGTGTCGTCTGCAAATTTACTCACCCATCCTTCTGCGCCCTCCTCTAGGTCATTTATAAAAATGACAAACAGCAACGGCCCCAGAACAGATCCTTGTGGTACTCCACTCGTAACTGAACTCCATTCTGAACATTTCCCATCAACTACCACTCTCTGTCTTCTTTCAACTAGCCAATTTCTGATCCACATCTCTAAATCACCCTCAATCCCCAGCCTCCGTATTTTCTGCAATAGCCGACCGTGGAGAACCTTATCAAACGCTTTACTGAAATCCATATACACCACATTAACTGCTCTACCCTCGTCTACCTGTTCAGTCACCTTCTCAAAGAATTCGATAAGGTTTGTGAGGCATGACCTACCCTTCACAAAACCATGCTGACTATCCCTAATCATATTATTCCTACCTAGATGATTATAAATCGTATCTTTTATAATCCTCTCCAAGACTTTACCCACCACAGATGTTAGGCTCACCGGCCTATAGTTACCGGGGTTATCTCTACTCCCCTTCTTGAACAAAGGGACCACATTTGCTATCCTCCAGTCCTCTGGCACTATTCCTGTAGCCAATGATGACCTAAAAATCAAAGCCAAAGGCTCAGCAATCTCTTCCCTGGCTTCCCAGAGAATCCTAGGATAAATTCCACCAGGCCCCGGGGACTTATCTATTTTCACCTTGTCCAGAATTGCCAACACTTCTTCCCTACGCACCTCAATGCCATCTATTCCAATAGCCTGGGTCTCAGCATTCTCCTCCACAATATTATCTTTTTCTTGAGTGAATACTGACGAAAAGTATTCATTTAGTATCTCGCTTATCTCCTCAGCCTCCACACACAACTTCCCACCACTGTCCTTGACTGGCCCTACTCTTACCCTAGTCATTCTTTTATTCCTGACATACCTATAGAAAGCTTTTGGGTTTTCCTTGATCCTACCTGCCAAAGACTTCTCATCTTTGCTCGTCTCAGCTCTCTCTTTAGATCCTTCCTCGCTTCCTTGTAACTATCAAGCGCCCCAACTGAAACTTCACGCCTCATCTTCACATAGGCCTCCTTCTTCCTCTTAACAAGAGATTCCACTTCTTTGGTAAACCACGGTTCCCTCGCTCGACCCCTTCCTCCCTGCCTGACTGGTACGTACTTATCAAGAACATGCAATAGCTGTTCCTTGAACAAGCTCCACATATCCAGTGTGCCCAACCCTTGCAGCCTACTTCTCCAACCTACACATCCTAAGTCATGTTTAATGGCATCATAATTGCCCTTCCCCCAGCTATAACTCTTGCCCTGCGGGGTATACTTATCCCTTTCCATCACTAACGTAAAGGTCACCGAATTGTGGTCACTGTTTCCAAAGTGCTCACCTACCTCCAGATCTAACACCTGGCCTGGTTCATTACCCAAAACCAAATCCAATGTGCCCTCGCCTCTTGTTGGCCTGTCAACATATTGTGTCAGGAAACCCTCCTGCACACATTGTACAAAGAACGACCCATCTAATGTACTCGAACTATATCTTTTCCAATCAATATTTGGAAAGTTAAAGTCTCCCATAACAACTACCCTGTTACTTTCGCTCTTTTCCAGAATCATCTTCGCCATCCTTTCCTCTACATCCCTAGAACTATTAGGTGGCCTATAGAAAACTCCCAACAGGGTGACCTCACCTTTCCTGTTTCTAACCTCAGCCCATACTACCTTGGAAGAAGAGTCCCCATCTAGCATCCTTTCCGCCACCGTAATACTATCCTTGACTAGCAGCGCCACACCTCCCCCTCTTTTGCCCCCTTCTCTGAGCTTACTAAAACACCTAAACCCCGGAACCTGCAACAACCATTCCTGTCCCTGCTCTATCCATGTCTCTGAAATGGCCACAACATCGAAGTCCCAGGTGCCAACCCATGCTGCCAGTTCCCCTACCTTATTTCGTATACTCCTGGCATTGAAGTAGACACACTTCAAACCACCTACGTGAACACTGGCACCCTCCTGCGAAGTCAAATCTGTGCTCCTGACCTCTATACTCTCAATCTCCCGTACCCCAAAACTACAATCCCGGTTCGTGGGGATGAGCGTCATTGAACCCGGCATGGACATGGGATTTTGTTGGCCGGACCACACCTGTGGAGTCTGTGTCACAGGATTCATATTTGCCATGGCAGCAGCGACTGGCGCCAATGCCAGAGCTGATGACGGTGACACTATTTCAATCTTCAGAGTATAATTATCTTTAAGTAACTGGGTATTTCCTGTCGCCTACGGAGCTGTCCCATTACCACAAGAGACCATCTAACACGCTCCCTGTCCTTCATTCGGGTAGTTTTTTCCCAAACTCTCTTCATATTTTCAAGGACCATTGCCCTTGGGAATGTTGCATTTGTTTTTTACAAACAATTTTATTGAGGTATTTTAGGCATATACAAAAGTGACATTGTATAGTACAAAAAAAAGAAGTCAAGACACAAATGAAACATAATGCGAACCACGGCTCTGGTCACGCAAGGACCTGCCTCAATATCCCCTTACTCTACACTACCCTAGCTACCCCCCCCCCCCCCCTTCCCCTGCTGACGCTTACTCCTCTGTGAAGAAGTCAATAAATGGCTGCCACCTGCAGGTGAACCCTAATAGCGAACCTCTCAAGGCGAACTTGACTTTCTCGAGGCCAAGAAAGCTAGCCATGTATGATAGCCATACCTCAGCCCTCGGGGGCTTTGAGTCCCTCCATGCTAACAGTATTCGTCGTTGGGCTACCAGGGAAGAAAAGGCCAGAACGTCGGCCTCTCTCTCTTCCTGGACTCCCGTGTCCTCCAAAATCCCAAAGATTGCCACCTCAGGGCTCATTACCACCCAGGTTTTCAATACCCGGGACATGACATCTGTGAATCCCTGCCAATACCGCCCCCCCCCCCCCCCCCCCCACCCCCCCCCCCCCCCCCCCCCCCCCCCAACCGGGTTAGGGCACAACCAAAATATGGTCGTGTACATGGTTAGCCAACCTTCCGGTGCATCTAGTACACTGTCAGGGGCTGGTTTAGCACAGGGCTAAATCGCTGGTTTTTAAAGCAGACCAAGGCAGGCCAGCAGCACGGTTCAATTCCCGTACCGGCCTCCCCGAACAGGCGCCGGAATGTGGTGACTAGGGGCTTTTCACAGTGACTTCATTTGAAGCCTACTTGTGGCAATAAGCGACTTTCATTTCACTTGTCCTCCAGCCCGAAGAATTTGCTCATCTGGGGGAGCAATCCCCGGGGCAAATCAGTGGTTGCTGCAGATTGGGGTCCACGGCGATGCTCTTACCTCCCCTACATGCCTCCTCCACTGGCCCCAGATCGGAAGAGCCGTCACTACTATCGGGCTGGTGGAGTACCGTGCCGGCGGAAGCGGCAGAGGCGCCGTGACCAGGGCTGCTAAGCTAGTGCCCCTGCACGAAGCAGCCTCCCAAACCGACCCCACACCCAGCATCCATTTCCTTATCATCGCTACGTTGGCCGCCCAGTATTGTTGCTGAAGTTCGGCAACGCCAGCTCCACTTCTCCTCTGTTCCTTTCAAGCATCACCCTCTTCACCCGTGCAGACTTCCCCGTCCATACAAATCCCAGAATAATTTTAGTCAGCCTCTTAAAGAAGGACTGCGGGATAAAGATGGTGATACACTGAAAAACAAACTAGAACCGCGGGAGACTCATCATCTTAACAGTCTGCACCCTCCCCGCCAATGACAGCTGGACCGCATCCCACCTCCGGACTTCCTCCCTCACTCGTTCCACCAGTCGGGACAGGTTGAGCTTCTGCAACTTGCCCCAGTCCCGTGCCACCTGAATCCCCAAATATCGGAAACTCTCTCCCACTAGCCTGAACGGCAACCCCTTCAGCCTACTCTCCTGCCCCCTCGCCTGAATTACAAACAACTCGCTCTTAGCCATGTTCAGTTTGTATCCGGAGAACCGGCCAAATTCCCTCAGGGTTGCCATAATACCGTCCATCCCCACCATTGGGTCCGATACATGTAACAGCAGATCATCCACGTATAATGAGACTCTATGTTCCACTCCCCCCCCGGACCAGCCCTTTCCAGCCCCTAGAAGCTCTCCGTGCAATTGCCAGCGGCTCTATGGCCAGTGCAAACAGCAGTGAGGGCAGCCCTGTCTTGTCCCACGGTGCAGTCTAAAGTAGTCCGAAGTCGTCCTGTTCATCCTTACACTCGCCTCCGGGGCCTGATACAATAGCCTAACCCAGTCGATGAACCCTGTCCCGAACCCAAACCATCCTAGTACATCCTACAGATAATCCCACTCGACCCGGTCAAAAGCCTTTTCAGCATCCATGACTACCACTATCTTGCCCTCCCTACTCTCCGGGGGCATTCTAATCACGTTGCGCAGCCTTCTAAGGTTGGCCACCAGCTGCCTCCCCTTTACAAACCCGGTTTGGTCCTCCACAATTACATCCGGTACACAGTCCTCAATTCTGGTTGCCAGAACCTTGGCCAGTAACTTGGTGTCTACGTTGATCAAAGAGATCGGCCTGTATGACCCACAAGCCTCTGGGTCCTGCATGACCATCAAGCCCTCCAGTACCTCTTTGATCCAGGCCATCCACCAACCAGCTCCCCACTCTTGGGAAGATCAGTCCGTCCAGGAATTGCCTCATTCCCCCCGGCCTCCCGGGGGATTCTGAGTGTACAGCTTCCTATAAAAGTCCCTAAAGACCTTGTTCAGCCCTGCTGGATCACCTACTAGATTACCTCTCCATACACTACCCTATTTCCAGAGCCGCTTCCCTCTTCCTCAGTTGCTGCGCAAGCATTCTACTGGCCTTCTCCCCATGCTCATAAATCGCGCCTTTAACCTTTCTAAGCTGCTCTGCAGCCTTGCTTGTAGTCAGCACCCCAAATTCGGCCTGCAGCCTCTGTCATTTCCTGAATACCTCTTGCCGCATACCTCCTGTCCGTCCGTAGAATTTCCTTAATCAGTTGGTCCGTCTCTGCCCTGTCCGTCCTGTCCCTGTACGCCCGGACTGAAATCAGCTCCCCTCTCACCACTGCCTTCAGTGCCTCCCAGAGCATCGCTGCCGAGACATCTCCAGTATTGTTCACCTGCAATTAATTCTGCATCCATTTCCTCAGCCTCTCACACACAGCCTCATCCGCGAGTAGTCCAACTTTCAGCCTCCATGGTGGGCGCTGAAAGCTGTCCTTACAAAATTGCAGGTCCGATATGGCAATTGCCGAATATTAATTAGGGGCATACACACTGACCAGGACTGCTCTCACCCCTTCGAGCTTACCCCTCACCATAACGAACCTGCCACCCCCATCCACGACTGTGCCCTCCGCCTCAAATAGTACCCTTTTATTAATCAGGATCACAACCCCCCTCATCTTAGAATCAAGCCCCGAATGAAAGACCTGACTGACCCAGCCCTTCCTTAACCTAACCTGATCTGCCACTTTCAGGTGCGTCTCCTGCAACAAGACTGTGTCCGCCTTCAGAACCCGCAGATGCGCAAACACACGCGCCCTCTTCACTGGCCCATTTAACCTACTAACATTCCAGGTGATCAGCCTGGTTGGGGGGCAATTCACTCCCCCCCCTTTGCCGATCAGCCACCCCCTTTCCTTGGCCAGCCCCCCAGCCATGTGTCGCGCTTCATCTGGCCCGCCTCCTGACCGGCTCCACCCATGACCTTCTCACTGTTGCCATGCCCAGTTTCCATCCTCGTCAGCAGAACAACTCCCCCCACCCCCCTCCCCCCAACAACACCATCCTATCACCTAACCCCTGCTCTAATCTAACTATATGGACACCCCCACCTCGGCTCCCGTTGACTAGCTGCACTCAGCTAGCCTGGGGCTCCCAGCTTCGGCGCCAGCGCGTCTCCCACCCATTGTTCCCAGTCACCCCGACCCCCGACCCCTCCACACCACTTCCCCAGATCAGCCCTACTTCAGCAAACACTCTGTACAAGTCATAAATAACCCCCACAATCGCACAATTCAAGTTAAACAAGAAAAAAAAAGAGATAAGAAATAACAGGCACTCTCAGTCCAAACGACAAAAACGGACCCAAACATACAGGCAATTTTCAAAATGGGAGAGACACCACATATACTTTAAAGCTCTAACACGAGTCCAAACGTCCTCAGCTCAGGGCCAGCCCTTGCTTCTTAACGAAGTCCATCGCCTCTTCGGGTTGCTCAAAATACTGGTGCTGACCCTTATACGTAACCCACAGTCACGCCGGAAAAAGCAGCCCGAATTTCACCTTGTTTTTATACAATATCTCCTTCACCAGCCTGTAGCCTCCCCTCCTCCTGGCCACCTCCACGCTCAAATCCTGGTGCACACACAAGGTGGTATTGTCCTAAATACAGCTTTGTGTGCTCTTTGCCCATTGCAGCACCCGTTCCTTGTCCAGGTACCTGTGAAAGTGTACCACATTGCTCATGGGGTACCCCCTTGTCACGGCTGCCTCACCTGCACTCTGTGTGCACTGTCCACCACCGGCGGGCGCGGGAACACCTCATTCCCCAGCAACCTCTGAAACATACTCTCCACAAACGGGACATCGTCCAGCCCCTCTGCCCCCTCTGGGAGGCCCACCATTCTCACCTTCTGCCGGCGAGATCTGTTGTCCAGATCCTCCAGCCTTTCCAGAAGCATTTTTTGCTGGTCCCTCAACCTCCAAATCTCCACATCTGCCACCGTTTGAAAGTCAGCCTGCTCCTCCACTGACTTCTCCAACTGCTGGAGCTTCTCAGCCTGATCATCGAGCCTTTTTTCCATCCGGTCAATCGGCTTCTGAAGCGGCTCCAAGTTGTCACGCTTCAAAGCCAAAAAGCCCTCCTGGAGGGCAGCTGCTCCATTGTGGGCTGGGCTGTCGGTGCCTTGCTCTGAACACCAGCCATGCTGGTCTCTCTCACAGCCTCCACTGTGCCCTTACTCGACCACTTCTTCTGCTAATTACGGTCCCTCCGGCTTCTTAGGTCCATACAATTCTGTATGGGTCCTGTGCCTGAGTACTACTGCTTTCCAGTTCCGTGCTCAAAAGTGCAAAAAAGTCAGGGGAAAAGGTCCAAAAGTCCGCCCGAAACTGGAGCCACCAAATGTGCAACCTACTCCCTCATAGCCGCCACCGGAAGTCTCAGGAATGTTGCATTTTCTTCAATTTCCGTTTTCGCGTTGGACAATTCAAAGTGCCGATTAATACAAGATTTAAGATCTCCGAACATATCATCAGTGGACACGTCTGGTGGAGCTCGGCTGCCCTTAGAGGTTGTGGGAAGCTCTGGTCCACCCTTGGAAGCAGTAGGGACATCTGATTTAGCACACTCACATGTAGGAGGAGTACTTTGGTCACACTTTGGAGAAGTGTTGAAAAACTCCTCGTTCCCCTCTACCGAATAGGTTTCTGACCCGGGCCACAAATCGAGGACTTTGTGAGACATAGGTCATCATACGTATACCTGTAGCGCTGTACCATATATCATATGACACCGATATAAGACATCTGACATCAGATTTGCACCCTCACCCAATCTTTCCTTTTAAAGTTCTTTTATTGGTAGGGGGAAGTTTCACGAACCATTACGGGTTAGGATTTTAAAGAGGTAAAGGAGAAGTCAAAGTTCTGTTTTCCGGTCAGTGATTCTGTCTTCGGGCCCCTTTGTTAACAATTTGGTACGCTCGTCAACGGCACGGTCTTCGGTCCCCTCCTCCCTCCGTTTGTCTCGCTGCACCAGTTGATGGATCTCTGTGTCTATTCAGAATCCTGGATATCCGTTATCCCTTCTCAGTTCCCAAATAACAGAGGTCAAGTCTGTGCTTTCTGGCAAAGTCCACTTTTACTTTATTTGTCAGCTGTGCCGCTGGTAAACTTCTTTTGAAATGAAATGAAAATGAAAATCGCTTATTGTCACGAGTAGGCTTCAATGAAGTTACTGTGACAAGCCCCTTTCAATACAATACAAAATTTAGAAAGTTTCCAACTATTCCTTTAATAAGCTAGTGAGATTAATTGACTTTAGCGAATACAATAGTTGAGTTTTCATTTAAGTAAAGATCGTAGTAATTCTTCAAATTATAATACATAAGATAAAATAACTCGGTAATTTAAATAAAATAAATATGGTGATTAACAAAGCAAGCAGCAAAGGAAATAGGTTTCAGAAATATAGATGGAGTGATCCAGGAAAAAGAAGCGCTTTTCCATCCCAGTAAGTGATTCTTCAAGGGTTTATTATCTTAAGGTCTAGCCTTCTTTTTACTTCTGATTGGCTTCAACTAATTTATAATTTACTCAATTCGGTCAAAGTGTCTGTCCATCAATTTAAGAGATATATGTATTTAAATATATTGGTGTAAATTTCCCATTCCATCGCTTGCCAATTTTCCAAATTATCCACACATGCATCTTAACATTAATTAGAAAAACACAGTTTTTGTTAGGGCATTATCACCCCAGACTGACTATTACCTTAGAAACGGGACTACCCGTGCTGGGATAGCAGGGGATGGGACAATTGGGCGTGGCCGTTTTGGCGCGGCCGTTTGGACGCAGCCGTTTGGGCGCCATGGGACAATTGGGCGCAGCCAATTTGGCGCGGCCGTTTGGGCGCAGACGACAGAAATTCTTTTAGTTTTTGTGGCTAGTAACTTGTTGCAAATTGTTGCAAGTAAATTTAAAAACCTTAAATTAGTTCATTTAGTTTAGTTCATTTGGTGATTATGAGCAAGGCTCCTCAAGTACTCAAATTTTCAAATTTAAGAACACTTTCATGTATTCTTTTATCTTTATTGTAAATTAAAAACCTTAAATTAGTTCATTTAGTTAAAAACCTTAAATTAGTTCATTTAGTTAAAAACTAAAGTTAAAAAAACCTTTAGTTTAGTTCATTTGGTAATTATGAGCAAGGCTCCTCAAGTACTCGATAGCATCCATGTTTTCAAATTTAAGAACAGTTTCATGTATTCTTTTATCTGCATCTCTATACTTTTTTAGTTTTTGTGGCGGTTCATGGCCGGCTAGTAACCTTTCATAATATGCATCTCTACCTTTCTGTACTTTACGCAGGCCATCAATTAGTTTCCATATGGTGGGATGATGCATGCCAAGTTCATATTTCAATCGACGGTGGGCTGCCTCCGCATTATTGTTTGTGCGGTCTTCCCCGTTTAATGTTCTCTGATAAAAGTTCCAAATCTCAGGGCGAAATAAAGGTGTTCGTCTACCATTTCCTCGTCTGTTCAGGCGACCAACATGTATCTTCAAACCAGTTGAGTAAATCTTGAAGTTCTTGCGGCAGTTGGGTCGCTATAGCATCCAGATATTCATCGATTTTGTTCAAAGGTACAAAGGCAATGGCAATAATCATTTTAGCTTTTAACGCGAAATCTGTATCAGTGGTATACAAACTACGGAACCCCATACTAGCTAGATGTTTTTGCATATTTTCAGCATAAAGAGCATAAACCGTAGGAGTAACTCCTCCGTGTTTTTTTTTTCCATAATTACATATATCTGAGAAAAGAGGCTGGGAGCAATACTGAATGTGCCATCTGCAAACCACATATCAGATGTCAATAAGTGCTGTAGCCAGCTCTGTCTTCCGAAGATTAATATCCGGTCGTGACCTGGTCCGCTATCACAAAGTAAAAAAATTTCTTCCACTCCTGGTTGAGGGACATATATCCTGTAGCATTCTGGCACAATCAATTGTTGTAAATCACTTGGATTGGTGGGGGCGTTCAATACATAATTACGCTTTCTGCTTATCATTCTCCTCAAAGCAGATATATTAGGAATGGCTGGTAGACTAGCTTGGGATATGTCTGTCAAACATTCATTAACAACTACAGTCGGTGCCTCAAGGGTTTCCTGTGCTCTCTTTTTTATTTTAGTTTTCACGAGTGCAACCTCTACTTGTGCAGCAGAAGCATCATGCGAATGGCTGTTCAGCTGCCTCACCACGTTTGCATCTTTAGTATGGAGACGTGCTTTGCACCGGTTTTTTTTGCTCACAACGCCAAAATTTCACTTCGCTGTCACCTTTGCTTGTTTTGTCAAAGACGTAAAGGAATCCGTTATGAACAAATTTTTCTATACCACGTTTCGTTGATACTGCCTCAGCCATCATATGGGTATGCGAATTGGTTTAGTTAAAAAATATATAAAAAGATGGTGATAGAATGCACCAGCACCCAACTCAACGCACCCGCACCAGCAGCCAACTCACCTAATTCACAAATAAAGAAATGTTATTTTGGCGCCAAAACAGCCGGCGCCAAAACGGCTGCCGCCAAAACGGCCGCGCCACAACGGCCGCGCCCAAATGGCTGCGCCAAAACGTACCTAACCCGGGATAGCAGCCCAGTTCTTACAATACAATGGGGCCTTTTAGCTAGTTGACGTCACTGACTTTGCATCTTCAAGCATCATGCAGATGTGAAAATCTAAGTTTAATGAAAGAAATTAAAGTGCATGATCAGGATTAACCCTCAGTGGATTCCCAGCTATTATTGCACTTAAATAATGCTTTAATATGATTATAGCTAATTATTTTTAATGAGCTCTCATTTAACCCTTTTACCTCTATCATCTATAGCTGACTAGAAAAATTAATTTCTATCAGTCAGATTCGCAGGTGGCACCACATCCCTCTCAGGAGTATCACAGGTAGGGCTCTCACTACCAGACCAGCGGTAAGGCAGGGGTGCTGTGGAAAGGGCTACAGGGCCAGGCCTCCACTGGGGAAGGGGAAATAGTGCCAGACATTGTGAAGGGACCAAAGGTCAAGGGTTATGGGGTAAGGCGGGAAAATGGAATTGAGGATTATTGAATGGAGAAGTAGACGCAATGAGAGGAATGGCCTACATCTTATTGTCTTATGGGGATGAGTCAATAGTGGTCAGAGGTCCAACTCCGAAACATGATATGGGGGATTCGAGAAGGAAGCCTCCTCTGCGCCAGAATGGGAAAGAGTCTTACAGAAGGATATTCATGTGTTGGGACAGAATGGAATGTTAGAAAATGTTTCATTTTACATGGTTAACCTCACAAAGAATGTCCCTGCCCCAGTCCAGAGAAAGCGAGGGTATGTCAGTCCAGAGTCAGTATTGGCCAGTATGTTGGGCACCGGAGGTTATTGTGACACCAGGCACCTTGGTGCAGAGGGGTTCCTGACATTAAACTGGACCGCAGAGACCACACAGCATGGCCAGGGGAGGTATCTGTAGCCTATAGTTGGAGAAAAGGTGGTTATGGGGAGGAGTGTGGCCCCACATAAAATCACAAGTCCTTACTAAACATTTGGCCTTATGTTTTTCCCAAAGAGACTCGTCTGTAACTGCAATAAATGAGGATCCCAGCAATAAAGCTGGAAGCTTTTGGAGGACATTTGGAGCCTTGTGCTCGCTCAAGTCTTTTTCTCATTTATGCTGCAGAGCGGTGACCCTCACCAAGATGGATGCTGGGTTTATAGCTGCATGCGTCACCGCAGACAGCCAGGAGAGGAGTTGCAGAAGATTGTGACAGGCGCACTTGGCTAACCAAAGAGAGCAGCTTCACCCTTGTAAGCAAGAGGCAACAGGGCCCTTCCAGATGTAGATAATGAGAATCTCAGAATCGTCATGCATTGGCAGCTCTCAAGGTCAAGGGTGGACAGAAATTATTTCTGCGGTGAAATCCGGTGACGGTATAGAATTTACAGTGCAGAAGGAGGCCATTCAGCCCATCCAGTCTGCGCTGGCTCGTGGAAAGAACACCCTACTTGATCCTACACCTCCACCCTATCCTCGTAACCCAACAACCCCATCTAACCTACGGGCAATTTATCATGGCCAATCCATCTAACCTGCACATCTTTGGACTGTGGGAGGAAACCGGAGCACCCGGAGGAAACCCACGCAGACACGGGGAGAATGTACAGACTCTGCATAGTCAGTGACCCAAGCTGGGAATCGAACCTGGGATCCTGGTGCTGTGAAGCTGTAGAAGGGACTGTGGTGTGCAGATCATTTGAATGAAGGAAATGAGTCCTTTAAACACTAGTCAGCAAATAGAGGAAAAGAGGCTATCATGCAAGGGGTCAACAAGCATAGTGACATAGGCAAAGTGACATGGTGTTTGTAGAAAAAGGGTGAGAGACTGCCCGAATTTGTGGTCAGATTTAAGAATTGTTGGGAAGAGCATGCTGGTGTTTCATTGGAGGAGAATGGACCTTTAGCTGTGCAGACATTGTTGAACTGCATGATACCAGGGCATGCGCAAAGTTACAAATTGATTAATCTCACCTGGAAAACACAGCCATGGACAACAGTGGTTATCTCCTTGGTAAACATGGCCCCCAAAGATCAAAAGCCTGAAATCACAGGGCAGTTCTACCAAGGAAAGAGAGGGCAGGGTCGCAGTCAGCAGGCAAACAGAGGGAGAGGAATAGAGGCAGGGGACAGTGGCAAGGGAGAGATAGATCCCAGGATCAATGTAGAAGACGTGGGCAAAGGGACATTGGGCTTGTGTGGACCTTCTGGTCGATATCGGCGCTATTATGTCCCCCTCCGTGGAAATAGCCCCCGGCGAGTCCTTTATTGTCACTATGGGAGTACCCGGTAATCCCATGACGGAGTCAGTATCACGCCCGACCAATATGGACATTGACAATATCCTCCTGGTCGATACTATGATTATTTCAAAAACCACATCCCTCTCTCTGCTTGGCAGACAGACCCTCTGCAAATTGGGAGGGTAATACATTGCACTGATAATGGAATGTTTATGGAGCTGCCCTAAATATGAGCTCATCAGTTGCTAAATTTAATAACTTCTGACACTGCGCCAGATCGCTCTGTGGCTGTCTTGTATTGCTGGCACCTGAAAGTTAACCCTTACAGTACCATTGTTAAACAACTGCAGGAAGTCTTACAAAACATTAGTGACCCTTGGGTACAGCTATTAAAACATTGAACAGAAACCAGCCGAGAGAATATAGTGACCCATTGCACGGCTTGGTATGCTCGTGAGGATGAGCAGGCACACAATTTACAAGCGCAATGTCACTTAGGAAAGCAGACAACATTGCATATCATTCCTTTTTTATTTTTTGGTGTTGTGGGATTAGGAATGTTAGTACAGCTGGCCCATAGTCAGAGGGACCTTTTTAGGATGCATTTAACTTCAAAAGCCCATCTAATATCGGCTGTAACATTGCTAAGGCAAAGCAAATAGGAGAAGTGATCAGCCTAGGAGAAGTACCAGCCTCCCCGGACAGGCGCCGGAATGTGGCGACTAGGGGCTTTTCTCAGTAACTTCATTGAAGCCTACTCGTGACAATAAGCGATTTTCATTTCATTTCATTTTCAAGAGGCCAAAGGAAAAAAGGTAATACATGGGATTTATATTGAAATGGACGGACAGAATTTTCTGATAGAATTTTATGGCAAACAGGAGGGCAGAATGACCTGGAAAGAGGAGCAATGGCCCGCTACATTTGAAAGACAACAACCTCCCCGAGAGAGCCAGCATTTACTCACTTCAATCCTGGCCCAGGTACTGGCACATCTATGGGCCCAACATAAAAATCATGTTGGAAAAGTGAATTCTGCCCCAGTGCATAGGGTGCAGTTAATGAAAAATGAAAATGAAAATCGCTTATTGTCACAAGTAGGCTTCAATGAAGTTACTGTGAAAAGCCCCTAGTCGCCACATTCCGGCGCCTGTTCGGGGAGGTGGGTACGGAATGCAGCACCTTAGAAATGACTGGCAGAAGGGAAAATGTCCCCAGTTCTACAACGTAAAGGATGAGCTAACGGTGGTGGAAGGCATCCTCCTGAAACTCGACAGGATCGTGATTCCTCAGAGCATGCAGGCTATAGTGCACGGCCAACTCCATGAGGGTCACCTTGGGGTCGAGAAATGCTGACGCAGAGCTCAGGAGGTGGTCTATTGGCCGGGTATCAGCCAGGACATTGCCAACACGGTCCTCAACTGCCCTACATGTCAGAAATTTCAGCCAGCTCAACCCAAAGAAATGTTGCAGCGACATAAGATAGTGACCTCTCCATGATCCAAAGTTGATGTAGACCTTTTCCACGCCAATGGCGTGACTATGTCTCCTGGTCGACTACTTCTCCAGTTACCCAGAACTGGTGAAACTGTCCAACCTCACATCGAAGGCAGTGGTTAAAGCCTGCAAAGAAACGTTTGCCAGGCACGGGATACCGCTCACGGTGATGAGTGACAATGGCCCCTGATTTTACAGCCAGGAAGGTCTGATTTTGCACAGTCCTACAACTTCTGTCACGTAACCTCGAGTCCCCACTACCAGCAGTCAAACGGGAAGGCTGAGAAAGGGATCCCTATTGTTAAGCGGTTGCTGTGCAAAGCTGCAGACTCAGGCTCCGACTCCAACCTGGCGATGCTGGCATACAGGGCAACCCCACTGTCCACTGGGTTGTCTCCAGCGCAGATGCTCATGAATCGCACTCTGAGGACCACAGTTCCAGCCATCCATGTTCCAGACCGTGACCACCTCACAGTCTTACAGAAAATGCAGCAGTCTCGGGCCCACTAGAAATCCACATATGATGCTTAAGCCATGGATCTACCCGAGCTGGTCCCAACTGATCATTTATGTGTCCAGTTGCCTGAGGGCGGCTGGTCAGCCACAGCTGTGGTGATCAAGCAAGCGGCCCCAAGATCGTTCCTTGTCTGCATGGCTGATGGCTCCCTGCAATGGCGCAGCAGACGGGCACTACAAAGAGTTCCACGCCCACCACCTGACCGAAGTGCCCCGCCGCCCACGATACTTTCTCCAGACGTACCCTACCACGAGGCCACCGATCTACGAGCAATCCTGCCGGCCCACGTGACCACCCAGATGGCAGCGATCCCGCCTATCCAAGTACAGACGGCCCCTGATCCACCCTGCGGCAATCAACAAGAATTCGGCGCCCGCCGCAAAGACTAAATCAAGAGACTGAACTTTTGTACATTTTGTGACGTCATCGTTTTGACCTCTGGAAATATCGTTTCATCTGCCCTGTATCTGCACTAGCGACACCTTCCTATGTATATATGTTCATTTTGACACATCTTGTATATAGTGAGGCACATATACATATACATACGTACACGCACCTTAATATTTATTATCTAAAAAAAAGGGGGAGATGTCATAATATACACTCATGTATATAATGGAGTGCAGACAGGCAGTGATTGACACACAGGATGACCAGTAAGCACACAGAACAGAGCAGCCAATCACCAGACAGGACACGCCCACTATAAAGCCAGAGGGCACTAGGTTTCCCGTTCTCTCTGGACCCAGCCACTGAGACAGTCAGAGTCCATGGGCAAGCCAGTCCAAACACCATGCGGTAGCTCGTAAGTCTGGCCAGGCTAGTACTAGGTCTCCAGTCAATTCAGTATAGTGTCAACCCACAGCTGAACATGTATATTAGATAATACGTTAAATAAAATCGTGTTGGATCTTCTCCAGTGTTAGAGGTCTGTCTCTCGCTACACTGCATCAAGTGCAGCCCACATTCAACCCAACCTACCTAACACATCATCCACCACCTTCGGTATTAGAGCCCTGCTCAGAACAAAAAAGTTGATGCGAGAGTATACCTTGTGGACATGTGAGAAAAAAGAAAACTCCTTCGCCCTCGGCCGTGCAAACCTCCATGTGTCTACTCCCCCCCCCCACCCCCCCCCATCATCTGTTCCATAAACCCCCTCAATTCCTTTGCCGCAGCAGGCACCCTCCCTGTCCTGTCCAGATCAATGACTATTGAAGAAGAAGAAGAGAAGAATCGCTTATTGTCAAGAGTAGGCTTCAAATGAAATTACTGTGAAAAGCCCCTAGTCGCCACATTCCGACGCCTGTTCGGGGAGGCTGTTACAGGAATCGAACCATGCTGCAGGCCTGCTTTCAAAGCCAGCAATTTAGCCCAGTGTGCTAAACAGCCCCTAAATGAAATTAAATGAAAATCGCTTTATTGTCACGAGTAGGCTTCAATGGAGTTACTGTGAAAAGCCCCTAGTCGCCACATTCCGGCATCTGTCCGGGGAGGCTGGTACGGGAATTGAACCGTGCTGCTGGCCTGCTTGGTCTGCTTTAAAAGCCAGCGATTTAGCCCTGTGAGCTAAACCAGCCCCTCCTATGATCAGTTTATGTGACTCTCAGTCTGGGATCTTACCTAACACCAGCCTCATAAATTCCACATTATCCCAGTTCGGAGCATATACGTTCACGAGTACCACTCGCACCACCTCCAGCTTCCCATTCACCATTATGTACCTGCCCCCCGTGCCTGACACGATTGTCCCTGCCTTGAATGCCACTCGTCTATTAATCAAAATCGCTACCCCCCGGTCTTTGAGTCCAGTCCTGAGTGGAACACTTGGCTGACCCACCCACTTCTCAATCTAGTCTGGTCTGTAACCTTTAGGTATGTCCCTTGTAACATCGCCACGTCCACCTTCAGCCCCCTCAAATGCGTGAACACGTGAGCCCTCTTGACCGGCCTATTCAACCCTGTAACATACCATGTAATCAGCCTGGTCGGGGCATCCCCCCCCCCCCCCCCCCCCCCCCCCCCACACTCCTGCTGACTAGCCATCACCCTTTTTAGGCCAGCCTCCAGCCCGCATCTCCGGACTCCTCGAGCCCGCCCTCAATTCCCGTACCTGCCTCCCGTAGGGGCTGGTTTAGCACAGTAGGCTAAATAGCTGGCTTGTAATGCAAAACAAGGCAGCAGCGCAGGTTCAATTCCTGTACCAGCCTCCCTGAACAGGCGCCAGAATGTGGCGACTGGGGGCTTTTCACAGGAACTTCATTGACGCCAACTTGTAACAATAAGTGATTATGATTTATTAATTTGTGTGAACTAACTCGATCTAACTGATGGTTTAGTGAACCCATCGACAAAATAATCACGAAAATTTGGAAAAAGACTGGTGGAAAGAAGGTTCCAAGTGGAAACCCTTCGGATTTGGGGAGTCCGCGTGGCTCACCAGGGGGGAATATGGCAGATTTAACTCCAGCAGATGCAGCTGTTTCTATTACAGCAGATATGCTGGTGGGAGTATGACCTCTGAAGTTGAGAAGCAGTTTGGGAGGCACTTTGAAAAACAAGATGTTGGAAACCCTCAAAAAAATTGATTGAGGAGGCACTTAGTCCGATTCAGGAGAAGGTGGAGAAAATATCGGAGGCTGTGAAAAGGGAAGGAGAGATTGTGAAGGACAACTACTTTGACATGTCAGAGCGGGCGGAGGGAGGCCTTTGTTGAAGAACACGGTCTTGGACTCTATTAAAAGGATTCTGTGGGGGACTTCCGGTGGCAGCTATGAGGGAGTAAGTCGCGCATTTGGTGGCTCTCGCTCCGGTCGGACATTTAGACCTTTTCCCCGACTTTTTCGAACTTTTGAGCACTGGAGTGGAAAACAACAGCACTTTAGATCTGAATCCATACAGAGTTGTATGGTCTTAAGGAATAAAAGGGAGCGAAAACAGGCAAAGAAGGGGCTGAACAAAGGTGGTGTGGAAGCTCGTGGGAGGAGAGATGGCCGACGAACGGACCACGGAGCGGACGGTCAGACAGCACTGGACAACATGCTGAAGGTCATGAAAGAGAGCTTTGTATCACTGAAGCGGGATAATTTGGAACCGCTCCAGAAAGTGGTGGAGCGACTGGACCAGAGGCTGGACACTCAGGATAAGAAGATCCAGGAACTGGAGAAGACAGTGGAAGAGCAGGCGGATTTCCAAACGGTAGCGGAGTGGAAATTAGAAAGTTGAAGGAGCAACAAGCAAGGCTGATGGACAGACTGGAGGACCTGGAAAACAGGTCTCGCCGGCAGAATCTGAGAATCATTGGGCTCCCGGAGGGGGCCGAGGGAGTGGATGCCACGGTATATGTGGCAGACATGCTGCAGAAGCTGGTGGGGGATGATTTCTTCCCTCGGCCGTTGGAGCTGGACAAGGCACACAGAGTGCAGGCGAGGCAGCCGCGAAGGGGGGGGGGGGGGGGGGGGCGATGGTGGTCAGGTTCCATAGGTTCGTGGACAGGGAGCAGGTTCTACAGTGGGCCAAGAGCACGAAGAGCTGCTCATGGAACTACAGTGTCCTGTGCATCTACCAGGATCTGAGCCAGGAGGTGGCCAGAAGGAGGGCAGCCTACAGACAAATTAAAGAGATCCTGTTAAAAAAGAAGGTCGAGTTCGGGCTACTTTTTCCGACACAGATTTGGGTCACATACTGTGAACAGCAACATTATTTTTACGACCCGGAGGAAGCGATGGACTTCGCTAAGGGGCATGGACTGGTGCCGAACTGAGGATCCATGGACTCAAGTTAGAGTGTTTCAAGGGTTGTTTATATTTTTTCTTAGATTGCCCCTCATTTCAGCGATGGTGTTCGGCACGTTCTTTTCTTTAAAATTCGGGGTGTTTTTTTTGTCTGTTTCTCGGGTCCTCAGGTTGATGCCCACCTTGGTCCATGGTGCCGTGACCAACCCATGGGGCTGCAGAGTTTCATGTGGTTGGGTTGGCTGGAATCGCTGACAAGTGGGGCAGTTGAGCACTGTGTTGGCTATGTCCTCATTGATTCCAGGCCAGTACACTGCCTCTCGGGCCCGTCGGCAGCATATTTCCATGCCAAGGTGGCCCTCGTATAGTTGTTCCAGGACAAGCTGGCGCATGCTATGCGGGATGACAATGCGGTCCAGTTTTAGAAGAACCCCGTCGACTGCCGCTAGATCATCTCTGACATTGTAGAATTGAGGACAATGGCCCCTGAGCCACCCGTCCGTTGGGTGGCACATGACACGCTGTAGCAAGGGGTCGGGCACCGTCTCACAGCGAATTTGGACGAGGCGTTCATCCGAGGCCGGTAGATTGGAGGTAGCGAATGCCACATGGGCGTCAACCCGGCAGACAAATCCCGCTGAGTCACATGGTGTGGTGACAGACCGGGAGGGAGTGTCAGCAACGATGAGGTCCTTGCCTGGGTTGTCTACCAACTGGAAATCGTATCGCCGGAGCTTGAGAAGAATACGCTGGAGGCGAGGCGTCATGTCGTTCAATTCTTTCTGTATTATATTGACCAGCGGGCGATGGTCGGTCTCAACGGTGAACTGAGGAAGTCCATAGACATAATCGTGGAATTTTGCAACACCAGTCAGAAGGCCCAGACACTCCTTTTGTATCTGCGTAGCGCTGCTCCGTGGGGGTCATCGCACGTGACGCGTATGCAACGGGGGCCCATGATGAGGCCTCATCACGTTGAAGGAGCACTGCTCCAATGCCAGATTGACTGGCATCGGTCGAAATTTTGGTCTCCTTTGCTGGATCAAAGAAGGCTAAGACCAGGGCCGTGGTCAGTTTAGCCTTGAGTCCCCTCCATTCACGCTCATGGGCAGGGAGTCATTGGAAGTCTGTCGTCTTCCTGACCAGGTTCCTGAGAACCGTGGTATGAGAGGCGAGGTTAGGGATGAATTTCCCTAAAAAATTGACCATGCCCAGAAAGCGGAGGTCCGCCTTCTTGTCCTCCCGTGTCTTCATAGCTGTGATGGCAGCTACCTTGTCCGCAACCAGGCTGCACACCCAATTGGGAGATGTGGTCTCCCGAGGAACTTAATTTCCGTCTGACCGAAAGAGCCTTTGGCCCTGCCTCGTGGGGACCTTGCTGCGCCGTTTCAACCGCATGGATGTGGGAATACCGATTAGTGGCGTGTTCATGCAGCACGCAGGTCTCAATGGCAATCGCTAGGGTGAGCTGCTTAACCTTGAGGAGCTGCTGGCGAAGGGGTTCCGAATGAACACCGAAAATGATCTGGTCGCGTATAATGGAGTCGGAGGTGGACCCATAGTGACAGGACTGCGCAAGGATGCGGAGGTGGGTGAGAAAGGACTGGAAAGGTTCTTCCTTACCCTGCAAACGCTATTGGAGGACATAGCGCTCAAAACTTTCATTCACCTCGATGTCGCAGTGACCGTCAAACTTAAGGAGGACCGTCTTGAATTTTGATTTATCTTCACCATCAGCAAAGGCAAGAGAATTGAAGATGTGGATGGCATGGTCCCCGGCCGTCGAGAGGAAGGGAGCGATCTTCCTGGCATCTGAGGCAGCTTCCAGGTCTGTGGCTTCAAGGTAGAGCGGGAATCGTTGTTTGAAGATCTTCCAGTTGGCCCCTAGGTTGCCGGTGATGCGGAGCGGCAGTGGCGTGTGGACATTGTCCATGTTGCAGGATGGCTGTATGCTGGTGGAAGGCAGATCACTTGCAGGTAGGTCTAATAAGTTCTAACATCCCTTAACTACTGGTACCATGATGTGTTGGGTGCTCTGGATCTATGGAGACTGCGTTTCCCTCAGCAGTAACACATACGACTATCAACACTTGAAATAGCACAGCACTATTTTATTATGCTAGAAACTGTTGAACATACTTTCACTGTGGGTTAACACGATGTTAGATTAAACTAAAGACCTGTGCCTATCCTAACCAGTCTATGCACTCAGCACATGGTGAAGATCTGTGCTGTAAGCTCTGTCCTTCTGAGAGGCTGCATCCCGAATGAGCGAGAAAACTCTGTCTTTATAGTGAGTGTGCTCTAACTGGTGATTGGCTGCGGTGTTGTGTGTGTTAATTGGCCCTACTGTGTGTCCATCAGTGTGTGTGTCTGCACCATGATATACTGGTGTAGATTATGACAGGGGTGGGTGGTAGCGCCCACCTCATTACACAGGTTGAATTGCACTATTGTGGGGGCGAGCTTTGTTTTCTTTCTGTTTCGGTCCCAGAGCGATTGCCCAAACAGGGCTGTTCTGGGGAAGTGGTGTTGATGGGCGGGGGGGAGGGAGCAGGGGGACAACAGGTGGGAGACATGGTGGCGCCGGAGTTGAGAGTCACCAGGCTAGCTGCTTTTAGCTAGTCAACGGGAGCGGGGTGTGGGGTGTGTATACAACCAGTATATGGCAGGGCGGGGGGAGGGTGGGGGGAAGTTGATCTGCTGACAAGGGAGGGAACTGAACCAGGTTCCCTCCCTTGGCGGGGGGGGGGGGGGGGGGGGGGGGGGTGGTGTTGAGGGGAGTGGGGGGGTGTTGGTGGACCCATGGCGAGTTGGCCGATGGGGAAGGAGTTCTTGTTTTATTGACATGTTCACAATGTTTATTCTCGAATCGACTACTTTATTATGGCGGGGGTGAAGGATACAAAATACTCGGCAATCACTATTTCAGACCATGCTCCACATTGGGTCGACCTGCCGGTCTGCAAAGAAAGTTACCAGCGCCCACAATGGAGGTTAGAGGTGGGATTGTTGGCAGATGAGAGGCTGTGTGAGAGAGTGGGGAAATGCATGCAGGACTATGCAGGTCAATGATACAGGGGAAGTCTCAGGAGCGGCGCTCTGGGAGGCGCTAAAGGTGGTGGTGAGAGGGGAACTGATTTCAATTCGAGCCCATAGGGACAGAACGGATCGGGCGGAGATGGACAGACTGGTTAAGGAGATGATACGGACGGATAGGGAATATGCGGAGTCCCCGAGGGCAGAGGTACTTCGGGAACGACGGAGACTGCAGGTGGAGTTGGGGGCGCTATCTACTGGGAAGGCCGTAGAGCAGCTCAGGAAGGCTAGGGGCGCGGTGTATGAGCATGGGGAGAAAGCCAGCAAAATGCTTGCACGGCAACTTAGGAAGAGGGACACAGCCAGAGACTGGGAAGGGAAGACCCGGCAGGACTGAGCAAGATATTCAGGGACTTTTACAGCAAGCTGTATACCTCGGAAACCCCCACGGGGCCAAAGGGGATGAGGCGCTTCTTAGACGGGCTGACCTTCCTAAAGGTGGGCAGGGGGATAATAGATGGACTGGGGGCCCCGATTAGAGCTGAAGAAGTAATAGGGGGCTTGAAGGCCATGCAGTCGGGTAAAGCCCCGGGGCCGGTCGCGTATCCAGTGGAGTTCTACAAAAAGTTCTCGGGGTTAGTGGGGCCAGTGCTGATTAGGGTGTTTAGCGAGGCGAGGGACAATGGGGTGTTACCTCCAATGATGACGCAAGCCACTGATATTAAAACTGGATAAAGATCTGTAAGCTTGTGGGTCCTATAGGCCCATCTCCCTGATTAATTTTGACGCTAAATTGCTGGCCAAGATCCTGGCGTTCAGAATCGAAGACTGTGTACCGGACGTGATTGTGGAGGACCAAATGGGGTTTGTTAAGAGCAGGCAGCTGGTAACCAACATAAGAAGGCTGCTCAACATGATTATAATGCCCCCGGAGGGCAGATAGTGGAGGTAGTGGTGGCAATGGATGCCGAAAAGCCTTTTGACCGGGTGGAGTGGGACTATCTATGGGATGTGCTGGGATGGTTTGGGTTTGGGGAAGGCTTTGTGGACTGGGTTAAACTGTTATATCAGGCCCCGGAGGCTAATGTAAGGACGAACAGGATGACATCTGAGTATTTTAGACTATACCGCGGGACAAGACAGGGATGCCCCCTCTCTCCATTGCTGTTTGCGTTGGCCATAGAACCGCTGGCAATTGCTCTGAGAGCGGCAAGGGGATGGAAGGGAATGGTCGCGGAGGGGGGGGGGGGGGGGAGGGGGGGGGGGGATAGGGGGATAAAACACGAGGTCTCGCTCTACGCGGATGACCTGCTTTTGTATGTGTCACATCCAGCGGCAGGGATGGATGGGATTATGGGAATCCTCAGGGAATTTGGCCGGTTTTCAGGGTACAAGTTGAACATGGCAAAGAGCGAGTTGTTTGTAGCACAGGCGAGGGGTCAGGAGAATAGACTGAGGGAGCTACCATTTAGGCTGGTTGGGGAAAGTTTTAGGTATTTAGGGATACAAGTGGCGCAGGACTGGGGCAAGATGCATAAGTTGAACTTGTCTAGGCTGGTTGAGCAAATGAGGAGCGAGTTCCCAAGGTGGGATGCGCTCCCGCTGTCACTAGCGGGGAGAGTGCAGACGGTGAAAATGACGATCCTCCCGAGATTCCTGTTTATTTTTCAGTGTCTCCCTATTTTCATTCTTTAAAAGGATCAATAAAATCACCCTGGGATTTGTTTGGGCGGGGAAGTCCCCGCGGGTAAAGAGGGGGATGCTGGAATGGAACCGTAGCGAGGGGGGAGCTGGCGTTACCGAACCTCAGTAACTACTACTGGGCGGCTAACATAGCTGTGGTGATCGTAGATCTGACTAGATGCAATACAACTGAGCAAGCACTAGAGGGAGCATGGGGGAGCTATAAATACACCGGGACAGGAAGTGAGGACACACTTCATGGAAGGCAGAACTTGTAGCAGGACACAGACATACAAGCAGGCAGCATTTGAGGTAGCCGTAAGTTAAGCTCTGAAGAGAGAACAAATTCACAATAAAGCATCTTCTCCACATTTGAGACTACAAGCTTTATTAAGACACGAGGAACAACACAATAGCCACAATAAGGAAATAGATGGAGGGTACAGGGTCGGTTTGGGAGCGGGTAGAGGCTGCTTCGTACAGGGGCACCAGCTTGACAGCCCTGGTCACGGCTCCTCTGCCGCTCCCGCTGGCCAGGTACTCCACCAGCCCTATAGTGGTGGCGGCTTTGCGGATTTGGGGCCAATGGAGGAAGCATGCGGGGAAAGTGGGAGTGTGGCCGCAGTATGTGACAACCACCGATTTGCCCGAGGAAAATGGACGGCGGGTTTCGAGCGTGGCAGAGGGCTAAGGTGGGTAGGATGGGCGACTTGTTCCTGGAAGGGAGCTTCTCGAGCATGAGGGTGCTGGAGGAGAAATTCGGGCTGGCAAGGGGAAATTACTTTCGGTACTTGCAGGTGCGGGATTTCGTACGTAGACAGGTCCCGTCCTTTCCACGCCTTCCACCAGGGGGGGATCCAGGACAGGGTAATTTCTAGGGGAGAGGTAGGAGAGGGGAGAGTCTTAGATATTTATAAGGAGCTTCTGGGAGCAGAGGACACAGGGACCGAGGAACTGAAACTTAACTGGGAGGAGGAGCTTGATGGGGAGTTGGAGGGAGGCGTATGGGCAGACGCTCTGAGGAGGGTAAACGCACCCACAACATGTGCCAGGCTCAGCCTGTCAGTTCAAGGTCGTTCACCGGGCCCACATGACGGTGGCCCAGATGAGTAAATTCTTTGGACTGGAGGACAAGTGTGCTAGACGTGCGGGAGGACCAGCGAACCATGTCCACATGTTCTGGGCGTGTCCAAAACTCAGAGGGTACTGGCAGGGATTTGCGGACATCATGTCCCGGGTACTGAAAACAAGGGTGGCGATGAGTCCAGAGGTGGCAATTTTGGGGTGTCGGAGGACCCGGGAGTCCAGGAGGGGATAGAGGCTGACTTTGTGACCTTTGCTTCCCTGATAGCCCGGCGACGAATACTGTTGGCCTGGAGGGACTCAAAGCCCCCAAAGACCGAAGTATGGCTGTCGGACATGGCAAGCTTTCTTGGCTTGGAAAAAAATCAAGTTCGCCTTACAAGGATCACTATTGGGGTTCGCCCGGAGGTGGCAACCATTCATCGACTTCTTCACGGAGAATTAATCGTCAGTGGTAGGGGGGTCGGGGGTGGGGGGGTAGAATAATATAAAGTAGGGGGGGAAGAATAGGAAGGTCTATTTGCGAGAGAAAAACATTTATTTGCACCATGTTTTTGTAATTGGTAATTGCATACTAGTGTAATTGTTGCTGTTTACAATGCCAAAAAATACCTCAATGATGCGCAATCAATGGACATGGAAACAAAGGAGTAGTCCGAATCGAAGGCTTTAATCTACAAGAAGTGTGCCCAGCAGCAGGAGTACAGAAATGACCTGGCTGCTGGGGAACACGGGTTCTTATACACCACCTCATAGGGGAGCTACCTTCCTCTCGACCAATGAGAATACAGAGAACACAACACTTGGGCCACTGGGCAGCGAGCCTTCTGCACCAATGGCAGCTCACACTCCCAGGTACCGTAATAACCCGAGTCATACTACCACACTCAATAAAATTGTTTGTTAAAAAAAAAGGGTTCTGTGGGAACTGTTATGATTGTTGGGGGTATGGGTTTGTTTGTGTAAACTGTATATATTGTGGGGAGGCGGTGGCGGAGTGGTATTGCTACTGGACTAGTAAACTGGAAATCCAGAGTAATGCTCTGGGGATCCAGGTTCGAAATCCGCCACTGCAGATGGTGAAATTTGAATTCAATAAAAATCTGGAATTAAAAGTCTAACGATGACCATGAAACCATTGTTGATTGTTATAAAAACCCATCTGGTTCACTAATGTCCTTTAGGGAAGGAAATCTGCCATCCTTACCTGGTCTGGCCTACATGTAACTACAGACTCACAGCAATGTGGTTGACTCTTAAATGCCCCCTCACGGGCAATTAAGGGTCGGCAATAAATGCTGCCCCATCCTGCGGTGCCCACGTCCCATGAACGAATAATTTTTAAAATTGTTGTTTAGGTTTGCGTATGTTTTATGGGGTGGGTGTGGCACCAATGTGGGTGAATAGTTAAGGGGTATTGTCAATTAAAATACATGGTCCCTGGTGAGAAATGCATGGGTGTTGGAATTTGTTTTTATATTTTTAATGGGGGTGGGCTTGGGAGCTTATTTTCTCTTCATTTCTTAATATTTACCCTGAGTAGAGGCTATCTCGCTAGCAGCAAGATTTTTATTTACGAGTGAACGTGAGTGGGGTGGGTGGAGGAGCTGCAGCCTGTTGAACCTGTTTAGATGAGGTTCAATGAGCCGCAATGTTTGTTTGGTGGGGGGTTGGGGAGGAGGGAGCATTGTTCTCTGGGAGGTGGTCAGCAGGGGAGGGGTGGGTGGAGAGAGGGGGATGTAGTGGGTTATTTCTCTGACAATGACGAGGCCTTGTATCACTTTTAGGGTAGGTATTGACGGGTCAGTTGGTTGTGTTGGTGAATGTATATGCCCCAAATTGGAATGATGTGGCATTTATCAAGAAGCTGTTGGCCTGTATCCTGGATTTAGACACACATCGAGCAATCTTGGAGGAGGGGGGAGACTGGAATTGTGTGTTGGGGCTGATGTTAGAACGCTCTTGACCGAGGTTGTTGGTTTCAGGGGTGGACAAGGTGCTGTCAGTGTTTATGGAAGAGGCGGGGGGGGTGTGTTTGGACTGTGGTGGTTCATGTATCTGGGGGGAGGGGGTAAAGACATTCGTATTAGCATATCATTGTGTACACTTTGGCTGAAGTCAGCTTTATTCAAGTGGTGTCCTGCATTTATGTATTTCTTAATCTTCCTGTTTGGCTCCCTTTGTCTTGGATCTGTTCCTATCTGTCCCACTGGCACCCTGCTGGGTTCCAGGTATCGGTTATGTCTGCTTTATTCTCTGTTTCTCCATCTTGTGTGTCAGGCAGCCATCTTCTGTGCCAAGTGCCCTTCTGAAACATTTCCCACTTCACTGTGTAAAGCCCCCAGTCGCCACATTCCGGCGCCTTTTCGGTGAGGCTGGTACAGGAATTGAACCCGTGCTGCTGACTTGTTATGCATTACAAGCCAACTGTTTAGCCCACTGTGCTAAACCAGTCCAGGACTCGGGCAAAAAGGACCAAAAAACAAGTACCCTGGCAGGAGTTACCTAATGTAACCCCTACATACCGGGCAGCACAGTGGTTATCACTATGGCTTCTGTCGAGGAAATAATCAGTCAGAACTTTCAGTTTTCGGCAAAGGTCTTTTAATTAATCATGAAATTCATGGCGGGCTGGATAGACTCAAGTCATTCCAGAATACCTTCCCTTTCAGAGGTAAAAGCACATATTTATAATATGCAGTAACAGCATCTGGGACAAAGCACCGCATTAAGATTAGAGAGAGAGAAATAAAAACAGCAGCCGGAGCCATGTTTTACCAACAAACGTGGGAAATAAGTTGTCCCTTTCCAAAGCAATAAAAGATCATGCTGTCAGCAAAACAATGTGCAGTTGTACATTGTTTACATTGCATGACCTTCTGACTATTGCATACAGAGCTCTTAGCTGAAATAAGTGACCCTACCCCGGGGGTTCCTGGCGAATAGGAAGAAACTGCAGACGCAATTTGATCTGTTGTCTATGGGTAAGGTGGTGCATCAGTTATGGCGATCAAGAGGGATCAGTTATGAATATGGGGAGAAGGCCAGCCAACTCCTGGCCTGCCAGTTGAGGTGGCAGGCAGTCTCCCAGGAGATCATTCAGGTCAGGAACTTGAGCGGCAAGCTGATGTCCACCCCTGATTGAGTAAATGGCGCATTTGTGGCTTTCTATCAGAATCTTTGCAGGTTAGAGCCGCCAGAGTGGCGGGAGGGTCACGATGTCAGCATTTCTGGAGGGTCTGGAATTTCCGGTGGTGGGGAAGGAGAAGAGTTGGAGGCACCGCTAGGTTCTGGGGATTTCTTCGCAGCTACAGGGTAGATGCAAACAGGTAAAGCCGCAGGACTGGATTGGTTTCCGTTGGGTTTTATATGAGATTTTCCGGACAATTGGTCCCGTTGCTGGTGGACATGTGTAGTAATCCACGGGAGGCAGGAGTTCCGTCACCACACCAATATTTATTTACAATAACGATATTACAGGAGCAGCTACAAACAGTGCTGCTAGCAGTCCAGTCAACTTAAGACCGGCTCACAAAGCCTACACAGGTGATTATATGGGCCCCCTCTATGAGCTATCATTGAGGGAGCTCATACTCCAATTGGCCAACCAATAAAGGCAATTGGAGTTCATTACACCCCTTCCCCCCCAAGGTCCGAGGAATTCCTGCCAGCTGGCATTCCTCTGAGCTTCTTCCTGCCACTCATGTCCGGGTCTGTCACCTCTTTGTCATCCGCCGGGTCGTTCTCCGAAGTGGGCGGGGTGTACCTTATAGGTGCCCGTCTTTTCCTTGACGACCTCCTTGGAAGTTGTTCTTCCTCCTCCTTGGGGAGAGGTGTCGCGGCGGCCTCGTCGAACGTGTCCATCTCCGACTCTGACGGCTGGATGACGGGATCTGGAGAACGGGGTGTGGGTATCCTTTCCATCTGGGCTATCCCAGCTTGAGGCGGTCCTGCTTCGCCTGCCTCCAGGTGTGGTTCCGCTGCCCTTATTTGGTCTAGGTGTTTCTTCAGCACCTTACCTCCTATCGAAACCTCATAGGATATGGGCCCTGTTTGGGACTCTACCGTGCCTTTGACCCACGTTGGTCCATTCCCATAATTCTTGACCCAAACTGGTGCCCCCACCTGGAAATGTCTCTGCTGCTGACTATTATCATGCCCCCTGCGTTGGGCCTCCTGTTGTTTCTCCACTTTCCCCGTTAAATTTGGGAAAAGGAGACTCAGCCTCGTTCGCAGCCGCCTTCTCATTAAGAGTTCAGCTGGCGGTATGCCCGTTGTAGAATGCGGTGTGGTCCTGTAATCAAACAGCCAGCGGGAGAGCTTTGTGTCCATTGACGCTGCCGGCTGCTTTTTGAGTCCCGCTTTAAGTGTCTGGACCGCTCTCTCTGCCAGGCCGTTGGTCGCTGGATGGTAAGGGACTGTTTTGATGTGACGGATTCCGTTTTCCTTCAGGAATTTTCCAAATTCCCCACTTGTGAATGCCGTTCCGTTGTCCGACACCAATATCTCCGGAAGTCCATGTGTTGCAAACGAGGCCTTGAGCTTTTCAATTGTTGATGCTGTGATTGCCGTGTTTACCCGGTGGACGTCCAACAATTTGGAATGGCCGTCCACTATCACCAAAAACATTGAGCCCATGAAAGGGCCGGCGTGGCCAATATGCAGGCGGGTCCACGGTCTGCCTGGCCATTCCCACGGGTGCAATGGCGCCGCTGGTGGCACTCTTTGCCCCTGTTGACACTCCTGGCACCGACGTACCAAGGCTGCTATGTCTGTGTCCAAACCTGGCCACCAAATGTAGCTTCGAGCTAGCATCTTCATTTTAGACACCCCTGTGTGTCCGTGATGTAACTCGGTTAAGATTGCCTGACGGCCCTGAGCTGGGACGATTACCCGGGCGCCCCATAATAGGATACCGTCTTCTATGGTTATTTGGTCCCTTCTGCTCCAGTATGGGTGCATCTGGCGCTCCACTGGTCTTTCCAGTTCCCCTGTTAGCAGTAAATGCTTCATCTTTACTAAAACTGGGTCTTTTTGCTTCCACAACCGAATATGTTGTGCATCTACTGGTAGGGTGTCCAAAAAATTTAGAGTCATTACTGTCTCCTCTACTTTTGGTATTTGCGGCGGAGTGTCCGGGAGGGGAAGTCTGCTCAAAGCATCTGCATTTGCTACTCGCGTTCCCGGTCTGTGCTCCAGAACGTATCTATACGCCGCCAGTAGCAACGCCCAGCGTTGGATTCTAGCTGATGCAATCGGGGGTATTGACTTGTCTTCTTTTAATAACCCTAATAGCGGCTTATGGTCCGTCACTATGGTGAATTTCCGCCTGTACAGATACTGGTGAAATTTTTTTTACTGCGAATATCACCGCCAGTCCTTCCTTCTCGATTTGGGCGTACTTCCTCTCAGCCATCGCCAAGGTCCTCGAAGCATAGGCTATTGGCCGTTCTTCCCCATTCCTTCCTCTATGGGCTAAGACGGCTCCTATCCCGTAGTGGGATGCATCACAAATGACCACCAACTCCTTCCTTGGGTCATAATGCTCTACAAAATTTTCGGATGACAGCTGTTCCTTAATGTCCCTAAATGCTCGGTTTTGGCAGGCAGACTATTTCCATTCTTGCCCTTTTTTAGTAGCTGGTGGAGGGGTTCTAGGATGGACGCCCTATTTTCAATAAATTTTCCATAATAGGTTACCAACCCTAGAAATGATCGTAACTCCTGGACCGTGGTGGGAGCTGGGGCTTCTTTTATTGCCCTTACTCTGTCTTCTAATGGATGTAAGCCTGACTCGTCTACTTTATATCCCAGGTACGTCCCTTGAGGGGCCAGAAAAACACATTTTTCCCTTTTTAGCCGTACGCCTGCCTTTGCGAAATGCCTGAGCACTCCCTCCAGGTTCCTTAGGTGTTCCCCGTTTGTCCTACCCGTGATTAAGACATCGTCCAAATAAATCGCCACCTGCGGTAGTCCCTGCAGAATATTTTCCATCGTACGCAAGAATGTAGCGCAGGCTGATGACACTCCGAAAGGTAGCCTAGTATAACGAAAAGGCCCTTCAGGGTGTTGATCGTAGCGAACCTCTGGGAGCCCTTGTCCAGTTTTAACTGCAGGTAGGCATGGCTCATGTCTAGTTTAATGAACAAAAGCCCACCTGCCAATTTGGCATATAGGTCGTCTATTTTCGGGATTGGGTATTTGTCCAGCAGTGCGTATTTGTTTACTGTATGTTTGAAATCTCCACAGAGACGTATCGAGCTGTCTACCTTCAAAACTGGTACCACCGGCGCTGCCCATTCCAAGAACTGTACTGGTCTGATAATGCCGTCGCGCCGTAACCTTTCTATTTCGTCATCTACTTTCTTCCTTAATGCAAAAGGTACCGGCCTGGCCTTACAAAATTTCGGAAGGGCTTCTGGGTCCATGTGCAAAGTTGCTTTGGCGCTTATGATTTCCCCCAAACCTTCCTGGAAGACCTCCGGGTATTTTTGGAGTACTTCACTCAACTGCCCGCTTCCACTCTGGAAAATTTTCATCCAATCTAATTTTAGGTCTTTCAGCCAGTTTCATCCAATTAAGCTCGGTCCGGAGCCCTCTACTATCGTCAACGGTAATCTGAGCAATTGTTTCTCATATTCCACAGGTACATGAGTCATGCCTAGAACTTCCAGGGGTTCCCCCGTGTAGGTTTTAAGTTTCGTCGATGTTTTTGTTAGGATTAGTGGCTGGAGTCCATCTTTGATTTTTCTAAATGGTGCCACTCCCATTACTGATACGGCCACACCCGTGTCTATTTCCATTATTGTCGGCCGCCCGTTCACCCGTGGGGTACTCCTAATGGGTTCTGCTTTCTTCGTTGCAATGTTATATAATTGTTCCCCTTCGGAGGAGGATAGGGCGTCTAGGTTGTGTACTTCCCTGCGTCCCCACCTGCTATTCCTCTTTTGCCACCTCCTTCTAGGGTTTCTGTCATTGTTACCCCACTCTGTCTGGTGCCAGAAACGGTCCTTCACTGTTGGGGGAGCCTCAGCCGGTACCTCCCTCTGTCTCCAGTTAGTCCTGGCAGATTTGGGGGCAGTTCTGGGGTTTTCCTTTTTCCCTCTGTTCCTCAGGCTTTTCCTGAGAGCATCTATCTGGTAGCAGGACCCGTTGTGGTAGTCCCTCTCACAGGTATCTACCTCCATTGGCGTGCCCTGTAGTTCCTGCGCCCCACTTGCTGCCTTTTCTAGGGACAGTGCGAGCTGTAACGCCTGCCTGCAGTCTAGCTCCGTTTCCGCCAACAGGCGTTTCTGTATTGTGAGGTTGTTTATACCACACACTAACCGGTCCCGAAGCATTTCATTTAGCGTCGGGCCAAACTCACATTTTTCCGCCAGCCTTCTCAGGCGGGTCAAGAAATTCGTGACTGACTCCCTGTCTTCCCGCTTCGCTGTGTAGAATCTGTACCTACGCAAAATGAGGGGTGGTTTTGGGTCATAGCGCTCTTTCACCAATTCCGTCACTTCTTGGAAAGTTTTTGTGTCCGGCGCATCGGGATAAGTCAGACTACGTATAATGGCGAAAGCTGAGGGTCCGCACGCCGACAGCAGGATAAGCCATCTCCTTTCGTCCGTCAGTATAACATTTGCCCGGAAAAAGTAACACATTCTCTCCACATACTGGGACCAGTCCTCAATAGCCGGGTCGAAAGCCTCTAACCTCCCAAAAAACGGCATTTTAAAATGGCAAGGCTTACCCTCCGAGTGCGGGAGCTGGTCTCCGCAAAATTCTTAGTTTACCTCGTCGCCACTGTAGTAATCCACGGGAGGCAGGAGTTCTGTCACCACACCAATATTTATTTACAATAACGATATTACAGGAGCAGCTACAAACAGTGCTGCTAGCAGTCCAGTCAACTTAAGACTGGCTCACAAAGCCTACACAGGTGCTTATATGGGCCCCCTCAATGAGCTATCATTGAGGGAGCTCATACTCCAATTGGCCAACCAATAAAGCCAATTGGAGTTGATTACAACATGTTTCAGGATTCTTTGGCCTGGGGGTCCCTCCAGGGACACTGGTGCAGGCATCAATTTTCCTTCTGGTGAAAAAAGATAAGGATCCTGTGGAATATGGGTCATACTGTCCTATTTTGTTGTTGAATGTAGATGCCAATGTATTGGCTAAGTTGCTCACAATGAGGTTAGAGTTTTCTAGGGTGATGGGCATCAGGCAGGGTTTGTTAAGGGCCGGCAACTGTTGTCTAATGTCCGGCAACTGTTAAATGTAGTTCTTTCCCCTCTGGCATCCTGAGGTGGTTGTGTCTTTAGATGCCGAGAAGGCATTTGACAGGGTGCAATGGAAGTGTCTGTTTTGCAATTCTGGAGAAGTTTGGGCTTGAACCAAAGTTTGTCTCATGGATACGGCTATTATGTAAGGCCCCATCAGCTAGTGTAGGTACCAACATTTGAGTTTGGGGTGCTTTCAATTGTGTCAATGAACGAGACAAGGCTGTCCAATATCTCCCGTCTTATTTTTATTGACGATTGAGTCCTAGGCTATGGCTTTGAGGCTTTGAGAAGTGGAAGGGGATAATTAAGAGAGGGGTGGAACATAGGGTGTCCTTATATAACAATGACATGCTGCTTTATGTGAAGGACCCAGTCCCCACGATGGAGGATATCATGGAGCTTCTGAAGAGCTTTGGCTCTTTTTGGGATACAAGTTGAATTTGGGAAAGAGTGCTTTTCGGTGGATCCCACGGTGAAGGGAGAGGCTTCCCTTTCATCTTGCCAGGTCAAGCTTCAGGTTTCTGGGTGTCTGAATGGCCCGGGTCTGGGCCCTGGCTCCATAAACTGACCTACACCAGTTTGGTGAGTAAGGTCAAGTCAGATCTGCAAAGATGGGATAACCTCCCCAGTCCTTGGTGGGCAGGGTCCTGCCTATCAAAATGAATATTCATGCACGTTTTCTGGAGTTTCTTTCAATGTCTTCCTGTCTTCCTCCCTAAATCCTTTTTGGGAGGGTAAATAAGTTATACAGGGCAGCCACAATGGGAAACCCCATTGGCCGGTGGGGGGAACAGAGAATCCTGCTGCTGGAAATGACGTGCTGCCGAGGAACATGCAGCTGGGGAAGTGGAGAATCCAGCCCAGAATATCAGAGTCATGGGGTTGCCAGATGGAATGGCAGGCCCAAATCCCACTGGAATAATTCTCAAAGATATTTGGGTGGGTTGGGGGTCAAGTTAATTGTGATTTCTATAAGGGGCGCGATTCTCCGATGGCGTGCCGCATCGGGAAAGCCGTCGTGAACTCGGTCGAGTTCAACGATGGTGCGAAACGGCCCCGATCGCGATTGATCCTGGCCCCGGGAATGGGCTAGCATCGGGGCCACGTGAAACACGGGGGAGGGCGTTACATCAGAAGCGCGCGACGCCCGATTGACGCCCGAATGACGCCGCTCCGTGTCGTAAAAGGGCGTGAGCGACGATAACAAAGATGGGGGGGAAATGTCGGAGCCACGGAGGGCCGCCCCGAGGTTCCGTGATACGGACCTGGAGACCCTCCTCGATGAGGTGGAGCAGCGCAGGGGCATCATCTGCCCAAGACGAGGGCATCGCCACCCTTCCAGCATTGTGCGACGGGCCTGGCGTGAGGTGGGCACGGCAGGCAGTGCTGTGGGGCAGACCCCTCAGTCTGGGGAGCAGTGTCGCAAGAAGCTCCACGACCCCACCAGGGCTACCAGGGTAAGTGCCACAAGGGTGCCCCCGGGTCACAACCATCCCCCTCCCCCCCGCCCATGCCCCCCCCCCCCCCACCCCGGGCATGAGGGGGAGGGGGAGGGCGAGAGTGAGTGGAGGGTGGTTAACAAAGTTGTCACAGACCCACATGAGCACCACGACCCCCTGGAGAGATGCCAATATCTGAACGCCCTGATGATACCTGCCAAATTGTGATGATCTATCTATGCCCCCCCCCCAGCAGGACAAGACTGCTTACAACAGCCGGGAGCGCAACAGAACCGGAGGGGATTCACCCATTATGCATCCCCTGACAGTGTTCGAGCAGAGGGCACTGGACCTTGCTGGGGGTCTGCCACCCGGGAGGTCGCGCAATGCGAGTGGAGGTGCAGAACCAAGTGAGACAACCCTGCATGACACCCCCCCCTCCCCCAGCCCATCCTCTGTCCACTCACACTCTGCCCACTGGAACCCCAAACTCTGTCCCCTCACACTCTGCCCATGGGACCCCCGATCCTCTGATCCCTCACACTCTACCCACTGGACCCCCATCCTCTGTCCTCTCACACTGCCCACTGGACCCCCCATCCTCTGTCCCCTCACACTCTGCCCACTGGACCTCCCATCCTCTGTCCCCTCACACTCTACCCACTGGACCTTCCATCCTCTCTCCCCTCACACTCTACCCACTGGACCTCCCATCCTCTCTCCCCTCACACTCTGCCCACTGGACCCCCCATCCTCTGTCCCCTCACACTCTACCCACTGGACCCCCCATCCTCTGTCCCCTCACACTCTACCCACTGGACCCCCCATCCTCTGTCCCCTCACACTCTACCCACTGGACCTCCCATACTCTGTCCCCTCACACTCTACCCACTGGACCCCCCATCCTCTGTCCCCTCACACTCTACCCACTGGACCCCCCATCCTCTGTCCCCTCACACTCTACCCACTGGACCCCCCATCCTCTGTCCCCTCACACTCTACCCACTGGACCCCCCATCCTCTGTCCCCTCACACTCTACCCACTGGACCCCCCATCCTCTGTCCCCTCACACTCTACCCACTGGACCATCCTACGCCCGGCCGAGCGTGTATAACTAACCCCATATTATTCTGTTCCCCAGGGCCAGCTGACGAACGCCCAGGGCCATCTGGTGCCACACACAGGAGACCATCCACGACGACCACCGCACCCAGGGCCGCACGTCAGAGGGTGGCAGGAGGTCGGCCAGGAGTGCCATCCTCCAAATCCGGGACTCTCGAGCAGGACGTACAGAGGCCGGATGGTGACGACTTTCATGGCTGTGCATTGTCCGAAGGTCGGGCCGTGAGATTGTGGACCCAGACACACAGAGGACGGCGACGCAGTCAACGGATTCACCCGACGCTGAACCATACATGGGCCGCGTGCGCCCTGCTCTGGGATATGACTGGGACCAGGACCATCCTGAATTTCTAACGGACGAGGAACTAGAGCTTGCGGCACTGCTGTCTCCCACACCATTCACCATCCCAAAGACACTCACCTCGGTTGGGTAATTAAGTGATGAGGCCCCTGGGTCACGGTCTGGTGTGCACCACACAGCTGAGCCGGTACAGCAGGTGGAGGTCGGAGCAGCCGAGGGGCTGGACGGTCAGGTTCAGCAAAGCGTTGGGCTTAATGTGCACGCGTCATCCACGGCCCTGGAGAGGGCTGCCCTCTCACAGGCAGCAATGCGCCAGAGCCAACATGACATTGCCGGCGCGCTACGGGCCCTGGCACAGTCCCAGCAGGCCATGGCACAGTCCCAGCATGCCATGGCACAGTCCCAGCAGGCCATGGCACAGTCCCAGCAGGCCATGGCACAGTCCCAGCTGTCAGTCGCGGAGAGCATCGACCACCTGACGCACGTGCTTGATGGCGTCGCGCACTCACAGGTTGAGATCGTACAGTCCCTGGCGGGAATGTCTCACTCCCTGGACTCCGTCTCAGCGAACGTTCAGACCCTGGTCGATACCATTGCAGGCCTCCAGGACTGGCAGCGGCACGTGTCGGTGGGGCGACGGGGCACCTCCCCGCTCGCACCTCCGTCCCACAATGAGGCCCGGGGGCTACCGGGCTCCCCGGATGAGGAGGAGGTACCGGGGCCCGTCCCATTAACTACATCACGGGGCATCCCTGAATGCGTGGCCTGCCCCCCGTCCCATCCCTGGTGCATCAGGTGGGCAGCGGGCAGAGCAGGGTGGCACCACGTCATCCGAAACGCCCGCAGAGCAGCCTGGCCCATCAAGGCCAGGTCGCCCCAGGAAACGAGTGCTGACGGGGAGACATGTCGCGGGGCGTGATTATCAGCAGTCCCCCTCCACTCATGTTGTACCATCTGGGGATTCACTTAGACGTAAGGCAATGAAGAGGGACACATAGTAAGTTGGCACGGGTGAAGGGCACAGTTTAGTTGTAGTGGCTAGGGCATCTGTACATAATATTCACCATTAAACTCACTGTTGCACCTAACTTGTAAGACTGTGTGATTTTTCCGTTGCCACGGGGATCATGATGGTGACCGAGTGTCGCTGGGGTTGACGAGCGGTGAAACTTCGGTGCCGGGTCTGCAGTCCCCCCCCCCCCCCCCCCCCCCCCCCCCGCTCCCTCCCACAGGTACCCCACGCGGAAACGTGATGGAGTGTCCCTGACGAACTCGGCGGCCACCGAGATGGATGGTTCAGTTATTGCCATGAGTCAGACTCTAACAATTCTGAGCTCACAGCTCATCGCAGAGCGGGCTGTCATCATTCCACATGGCACTGATCACACCCGCTGACACAGCCATCAATGTCGTGCCATACCGTCTGGACCCAGTGGTAAGGGTGATGTCGAAGTGCAGCAGTGTACACGGAGCGGGGGCGGGGGTGGGGGGGGGGGGTTTGGGGGGGTGGTGGTGGTGGGAGTTGTGTGCTGTCCGTCTACGCGACTGGCGATGCAGGTGGGAGTGGTGGGCTCAGCGGTGCCATTGCACGCGACGTGTGAATCTTGCAGCCTCCTGGACATTACCAGCACCCGGGTCGTGTCTGTGTGCTGCCCCCGATGCACGACCAACCTATTCCACCTCCTCCTCCTCCTCCTCCTCCACTGCCACTGGCTTCTCCCTCCGCCTCCTGCAGCACAGCAGACCACGGCAATGCGAGCGACCCTGTCGGGCTGGTACTGCAGGGCCCCTCCGGAGCGGTCCAGGCACCTGAATCTCATCTTCAGGAGCCCAAGGCAGCGCTCCACCACACCCCTGGTTGCCGCATGGGCCTCATTGTAAAGGGTCTCCGCGTTGGTCTGAGGCCTCCTGAAGTTAAAACTCACCACTATTCTTAGAATTCCCCCTATACCAAAAAAAAGGTTGATATTCTAAATGGTGAACAGGGATTCTCACTCCCTGACTCCGCTGCAGGCTTCTGTGGGTGCTATTCAGGTCAAACTATCTTTTCAAGTTATCCCCGGTATAACCCATACCTTCACCGAAGAATTTTACCTACTTACCCCTTAATAGCATTGATGTCCTGGGTCCTGCGTTATTAGGGAAGTGAAGTAAGCTAATAACCACTTTTTCAGGTTAAGTTATTTTTATTATTATATTTTTTCTTTTTAAAAGATGCAAACACTTTCTTTACAGAAAGGAAAAAAGATCTTGCTTCTGGCTGCTGCTGGTTGGTTGTACAGACCTTCAGTCCCACCTTGACAATCGATCTTCTTAAAATCTGGTCTTCTTGAGTTGTATTCGCTGGTGAACTCGGTTGCTGTGTCCTGTCTTTCCCATGCACCGAGCTGTGAGAGCTGGCTCTGGCTCTGCTCCTGTTTAAATTCTAGTCTTCCTTAGATGTATAACTGTTTAAACTCGGCTGCTTGCCTTGTCTTTCCCATGACCGAGCTCTCTCTCTCTCTCTCTCTCTCTCTCTCTCTGAGTTCTCCTCCCCTTCTCTCCTGTTGCTGGTTTCCTCTGTCCTTGTTGCTGCTGCTCCCTGGGTTTATATTCTCTTTCTGAGAGTTATTAAGTTTTAACGACTTTATTGTAAATGAGCTTGTTTCACTTTGATAGTTTAAAAGTATCTTTGATGTAAACATCTTACTACAACTAATTATTCATTTTGGGCATATCGTCTCCTCTCAGATCTGATTAAACAATGCTTTGGTTTCAATAGGTGTTAACTTTTATTTCTGTGATTTCGAATCGTTTAATTTTCCAATTGTCCCCAGCTCATAACTTTTCCTTTGATTTTGACTTAAATGATGTTTCTCGTAGACAGGTCGTCTCCAATTTTCTTTTAATTGACTTGAGGTTCGTAGAATTTTACACTTTAAAATTGACACCAAATTCGACTGAGCATCTTCCATCCTTTCCAGCTGTTTACTAAGAGAGTTTATTTCAATTAAGGTGTGAAACTTTGCTTTTAGCTGTATGCTAAAATTTAACTTGGTTATGACTTGAAAGACTTGCCTGTTTTAAACATTCGTCACTTAATGCAATTGAACCTCTCATCCATGCTTTTTCAGATGCTTCCTGAGATAGTTACATTCCATGAAGGTGTGAGCCATTGTTTTAGCTTACCACATGAAACCTGTGTGTTTGCTAAAACCTGCTTGTGAGCAAGAATCTGCATTTTATAACCCTGCTCTTTGAAGCTGCTATGAAACTTTTGTGGGATCTTTCCCTGTATCCTCTCAAACCAGATATTGCCAGACTTCCATGTTTCAAATGACACATTTTTCTGTATTTTCAAGAACACTCCGTATGGGCATCATCAGCCAAGACCTCAGTGGATAACCCCTGTCGCCTAGCAACCAGCCCCTCAGCCGGGGGGGGGGGGGGGGGGGGGGGGGGGGGGGGGCATCTCTCAATATAGCAGGGATGAATGACTGTGCAAGAATGTACGCATCATGCACACTCCCAGGGAACCTTGCGCACATGTGCATGATCTTCATGTGGGGGTTGCATACCACCTGGATGTTCATGGAGTATGTCCCCCTCCTGTTTGTGAACACCTCCCTGTCCCCTGCAGGCGGGCGAATGGGGACGTGAACACAATCAATCACTCCCTGGACCATCGGTATCCCAGCCACGTTGGCAAATGCACGGGCTCGTGCTTCTTGATTTGCTCGATCCTCGGGAAAGGTGATGTAGCGGTCGGCGATGGCAAACAGGGTGTTGGTCACATCCCGGATGCACCTGTGGACCGATGCTTGGGAGATCCCGGAGAGGTCCCCACTTGGAGACTGGAAGGAGCCGGTAGCATAAAAGTTCAGTGCCACCATCACCTTGACGGCAACCGGTATCGCGTGTCCTCCTCCCGTTCCACATGGGGCGAGGTGCGCCACGAGGTGGCAGATATGCGCGACCGTCTCTTTGCTGAACCGGAGTCTCCTCCTGCAGGTGGTGTCCGGCAGTGTCTCGAAAGAGATCTGGGCACGGTACACCCTCGGCCTCGATTGTCGCCTCTGGTGCCCTGGCTCCACCATCAGTGTCACCTCCTCCTCCCCCCCATGCTGCTCGACATCAGTGTCCGCATCCTGTGCCATCCTCAGCGTTTGGGGGTCAATGTTCCCCTCGGCATCCCCCTGAACATTCCGGCCATGAGTGCCTGCGGCCTGTACGGCGACGACGGGCCACTCCGCAGCCATTCCCTCCGCTGCTGCAGCTGCCCCTGCATCCACTGTGGGATGTCGCTGTGGATGCTGCTGGATGTCCAACTGCAGTGCAGCGGCCCCAAATTATTAACCTTTTGGGTCTCCTTCTTCAATACCATGTCAGAGATTCCTGATGTCGAGCTGGAACTTTTTCCGCTGGTGGCCATTTTTGAGGTATTGGGCTCACCCTTGCTGCAGACGGGGGTGAAGGTGAATGTCCTTGTCTTTGCCTCGTTAATGGCCCGGAGACGAGTTCTGCTTAGGTGGAGGTCGCCTACTCCTCCAAGTGCCTCGGCCTGGTTGGGTGATGTAACATAGTTCATCCATTTGGAGAAGGTCAGGTACACCACTAAGGGGTTGGTTGAAGGGTTCCACCTGAGATGGCAGCCATTCATTTCCTTTTTCAGAGTTAGTTACCATCAGTTGCTGGGGGGCATTTTACTTTAATATTGCAGGGTTATGTTTGGATTTGTTTTTTGATTAATGATGGTGCCACTTTTGTATTGTTCCTTGTTATATCTGTTGTATAGTGTTATATTATTTTGTAATCATGAAAAGGTTCCCAATAAAAATATATATTTAAAAACTTTAAATACAACTCATTACCAACCACTACTATTACACAAGAAGATATGTATCTCATCATATTCATGCATGCAAATTTAAACATCAGTATAGTCCATTTCAGTCTTACCCATTTTAAATGTTTCATTCGTCTCACATTTCAAAGTCATTATAAAGCATCAGCAAACACGTTTCCTCTTCCTACATATTTAATTTTTACATTCAATGGTTGGAGCAATAAACTCTACCTAAACAGTCTTGCATTTCAATCCTTGAATTTCTCCAGAAACTTCAGTGGATTATGGTTTGTACAAACAATTGTCTCTGATGAATTGTTAGCAATATAAATGTCAAAATGTTGCAACACAAATACCAAACGCAATGTCTCCTCAATGGTTGAATACTTCTTTTGATGAATCTTTAGTTTTCTGGAAAAATAACTAACGGGTCTTTCTATACCTTTGCCATTTTCTTGTAAAAGTACAGCACCAATGCTCGCATCACCTTAAATTATTTGTCATCATTCTACGTCACCAAAATTGGTGTGGTGGTAAGTTTTCAGAAGTTCTAATGCCCCCTGACATTCTGACGTTCAATAACATTTCTGGTTCTTTTTAAAAAGTTCAGTCAGTGGAGCAACCACACTGTTGAAATTTGGCACAAATTTTCTGTTGAAACCACTCATGTTCAGAAATCTTCTCTTCTCGTTTACGGTATTGGGAACTCTCAATAGCTTTCATCTTCATGTTCCGGGGGGGGCAGCTGACCATATCCAACAGTATGGCCGAAGAATGTGACTTGGGCTTTTGTAACTCAACTTTAGTCAAGGTTATCACCAATCCAGCCTCCTGCAGTCGATTGAATAATTTCTTTAAATGTTCCAAATGCTTCTTCCACATTTGACTGAACACCACCAAATCGTCAATGTACACTGCACAACTGTTTAGTCCAGAAATGACCTTGTTAGTTAAGTTTTGGAATGCTGGTGCATTCTTCATTTAATTTTAAACTGATACAGATCATTTGGCATCACAAAAGCCGAAATGCCCTTTGTCCTGTCTGATAAAGGTACTTGCTAATATTTAAGTAAGTCAAGTTTGGGAATAAAATTTGCTTGTCCCATTTTTTCAACAGTCTTATAAATGAGGAATAGGATACAAATCTGACTTCATAACCATATTGACCTTTCTATAGTCCATACACAATTGTTGTGTTCCATTTGGTTTTGGTACCGTCACAATAGGTGAGCTTCAATCGCTGCAACTCACTTCAATGATATCATTCTTCAACATACTTTCAAACTCCTTTTGAACCTGTGCCAACTTTAGTTGATTTTATTTGATTTTATTTATTATTGCCACATGTATTAGTATGCAGTGAAAAGTGTTGTTTCTTGAATGTTATGCAGACAACGCATACTTTACATAGGGAAGGAACATAGAACATTACAGTGCAGTAGAGGCCCTTCAGCCCTCGATGTTGCGCCGACCTGTGAAACCCCTCTAAAGTCCCTCTACACTATTCCCTTATTGTCCATATGCCTATCTAATGACCATTTGAATGCGTTTAGTGTTGGCGAATCCACTACTGTTGCAGGTAGGGCATTCCACGCCCTTACTACTCTCTGAGCAAAGAACCTACCTCTGAAATCTGTCCTATATCTATCTCCCCTCAATTTAAAGCTATGTCCCCTCGTGCTAGACACCACCATCCGAGGAAAAAGGCTCTCACTGTCCACCCTATCTAATCCTCTGATCATCTTGTGTGCCTCAATTAAGTCACCTCTTAACCTTCTTCTCTCTAACAAAAACAGCCTCACGTCCCTCAGCCTTTCCTCATAAGATCTTCCCTCCATACCAGGCAACATTCTGGTAAATTTCCTCTGTACCCTTTCCAATGCTTCCACATCCTTCCTATAATGTGGCAACCAGAACTGCACGCAATACTCCAAATGCAGCCGCACCAGAGTTTTGTACAACTGCAACATGACCTCATGGCTCCGAAACTCAATTCCTCTACCAATAAAAGGTAACACACCGTACGCCTTCTTAACAATCCTCTCAACCTGGGTGGCAACTTTCAGGGATCAAAGGAGAGACTGCAGAATATAATGTTATAGTCAAAGCTAGACTGTAGAGAAAAGATCAACTTAATACAAGGTAGGTCCATTCAAAAGTCTGATGGCAGTAGGGAAGAAGCTGTTCTTGAGTCGGTTGGTACAGGACCTCAAATTTTTGTATCTTTTTCCTGGTGGAAGAAGGTGGAAGAGAGTATGTCCGGGGTGAGTGGGGTCCTTAATTTGCTAGCTGCCTTTCCGAGGCAGCGGGAATTATAGATAGAGTCAATGGATGGGAGGCTGGTTTGCGTGATGGACTGGGCTACATTAGAACATAGAACATAGAACATTACAGCGCAGTACGGGCCCTTCGGCCCTTGATATTGCGCCGACCTGTGAAACCATCTGAAGCCTATCTGACCTACACTATTCCATTTTCATCCATGTGTCTATCCAGTGACCACTTAAATGCCCTTAAAGTTGGCGAGTCTACTACTGTTGCAGGCAGGGCGTTCCATACCCCTACTACTCTCTGAGTAAAGAAACTGCCTCTGACATCTGTCCTATATCTACCACCCCTCAATTTAAAGCTATAAACATTCACAACTTTTTGCAGTTTCTTGCGGTCTTGGGCAGAGCAGGCTCCATACCAAGCTGTGATACAACCAGAAAGAATGCTTTCTATGGTGTATCTGTAGAAGATAGTGAGAGTCGTAGCCTACATGCCAAATTTCCTTAGTCTGAGAAAGTAGAGTTGTTGGTGTGCTTTCTTTACTATAGTGTCGGCATGGGGGAAACCAGGACAGGTTGTTGGTGGTCTGGTCACCTAAAAACTTGAAGCTCTCGACCCTTTCTACTTCGTTCCCGTTGATGTAGACAGAGACATGTTCTCCTCTACACTTCCTGAAGTCGATGTCAATCTCCATTGTTTTGTTAACATTGAGGGAGAAATTATTGTCGTTGCACCAGTTCACCAGATTCTCTATCTCATTAAGGGGCAGCACGGTAGCATGGTGGTTAGCATAAATGCTTCACAGCTCCAGGGTGCCAGGTGCGATTCCCGGCTGGGTCACTGTCTGTGCGGAGTCTGCACGTCCTCCCCGTGTGTGCGTGGATTTCCTCCGGGTGCTCCGGTTTCCTCCCACAGTCTAAAGATGTGCGGGTTAGGTGGATTGGCCATGCTAAATTGCCCGTAGTGTCCTAAAAAGTAAGGTTAGGGGGGGGGGGGGGGGTTGTTGGGTTACGAGTATAGGGTGGATACGTGGGTTTGAGTAGGGTGATCATTGCTCGGCACAACATCGAGGGCCGAAGGGCCTGTTCTGTGCTGTACTGTTCTATGTTCTATGTTCTATGTCGTGGAAAACGGAGTCCTGGGCCCAGACCCAGACCGTATGCGCCCCCTCTTAGAACTCCCTCCCCCTCATTGTCCCAAGGCCCTCAAAAGGTGCTTGGGATTTTTTTCTTACTACGCCCAGTGGGCCCCTCAATATGCGGACAAAGCCCGCCCACTCTTTAGGACCACACGATTTCCCCTGTCAGCCGAAGCACGCCAGGCCTTCGACGGCATCAAGGAGGACATCGACAAAGCGGCCATGCGGGCGGTGGATGAATCCACCCCATTTCAGGTAGAGAGCGACGCCTCAGATGTAGCTCTTGCAGCCACGTTAAATCAGGCAGGGAGACCCGTTGCATTTTTCTCCCGTACCCTCTCCGCTTCAGAACTCTGACATTCCTCAGTCAAGAAAGAAGCACAAGCCATTGTGGAGGCTATTAGTCACTGGAGGCACTACCTCGCAGGTAGGAGGTTCACCCTCATCACCGACCAAAGATCGGTTGCCTTCATGTTCGACAACTCGCAAAGGGGCAAAATAAAAAACAATAAAATTTTGAGGTGGAGGATCGAACTCTCCACCTACAATTATGATATCAAATATCGACCCGGGAAGCTCAACGAGCCTCCGGATGCCCTATCCTGCGGGACATGCGCCAGCGTGCAGATCAACTGATTAAAAAGTATCCACAATGACCTCTGCCACCCGGGGGTCACCTGGCTCGCCCACTACATCAGGGCCCGAAACCTGCCATTCTCCAACGAGGAGGTAAAAGCGGTCACTAGGGACTGCCCGAGAGTGGGGGCAGGGGCCCTCCGAAGCTGAGGGTGAGGCTCTTGAGGTTACACTGGAAGTCTAGGCCTAATAAGAGTGGCGCGCAGAGTTCGGGCAAAACGTAGAGTTTAAACTTCGAGTAACTAGTGCCTCGGATTGTGAGTGTCGCGGCGGTGCGCCCCTGGATCTGGACCGAGTGGGAGCCTGAAGCGAGCGCGATAGTTTGCTGCGCGGGGAAAACGGGGAGCGAACAGCGTCTTACCAGGTCTGGGTGTATGAAGCTCTCTGTGCTCCCGGAGTCAAAGAGGCATGACGTCTTGTACCCGTTGATGTGGACCTCTGTCATCGCGTTTCGTAGGGTTCTTTGGTCTGGATTGGTCTAGGATGACCGCGCTGAGTTGCGGGTAGTCGGCGGCTCGATCAGCTGTGCTGGAGTGGCCCCGTGATGACAGCCCTCTGAGTTCATAGTCTAGTTCGAATTCCTCAGCTGAGTTGTTCGAGCGCAGAGATGCCGATCGGGCCCGTGGATTGCACGTGGTGGAGGATGGCGTCCAAGATGGCGGCCCCCATGAGTCACACGTGGCGGATGGCGAGGAAGATGGCATCCAAGATGGCGGCCCCCATGAGTCGCACGTGGCTGGAGGGGGCTGAGTCGGGGCATAGGCCGCAGCGTTTCGGGCCCCGCGGGGCTGAGAGTGCGGGGAGCAGTTACTGCGAGTCGCTGGAGAGTTGGAAGCTGGGGCCCTTTTAGCGAGGCACACTCTAGCGTAATGCCCTTTTCACCCGCAGCTACTGCAGGTCGCGTTGCGGGCCGGGCAGTGCTGCCGCGGGTGCTGGTTCTGGCCCCAGAAATGGCAGGCTGGAGCAGCATAGTGGCAGGCTGGGGCAGCATAGTGGCTGGCTGGGGCAGCATGGTGGCTGGGCGGCCGCGTAGCACAGGCCTGGGGGAGTCGCTGGTCGGGGGCCAATGATGGGATCACGGGGTCTGCGGGAACGGGTTAAGGCTGCGGGAGGAGACCTCCATCGTGGTCGATGCTTCCACAGTCTTTTCTAAGTCCTGGGCCCCCTTTTCCAGCAGTCTTTGGCACACATAGTTAGACCTGAGGCCCGCTGCAAAAACATTGCGTACCGCCAATTCCCTGTGTTCAGCCGCGGTAACCGCTTGATATTTACAGTCATTGGATAAATTGTTAAGTTCTCTTAGGAATTCTGCGAGTCGTAAACACATGGCGAACGTAAACTTCATTAATTGGCCGTACATACATTTTTTTCAAGAACTGCTAGCGCCGCAGTATATGAACTGGCCGAGTTTAGTTGCGTAGAGATTCTGTGGCTCACCCTCGCGTGCAGTAGACTCAGCTTCTGATCCTCTGCAGTTTCGGCTACTCCCCCCCTAGTGGTAGGATGGCGCTACTGCGCTTACAATAACAGTGTGAATTATTATATACATTCATATATTACATTCACCACACTGTCCACTTTTGCTACCGTGCTGCCCTTGTGCTACCATTCTGCCCCTGTGCTACCATGCTGCCCCAGTGATGCCTGTGCACCTTGGGCCATTACCAGTCTCCCCTCTGGGTCCCTCCCTGGCTTGATGGGTGACTGGGTTCTCAGAGTGTCGGGCAGCAAACTATATAAACTTTGACATGGATCAGGCTCAACAGGATGCCCGGGCAGCAGGATTCTCCACCATAGTCGGGATGCCCCAGGTCCCTCAGTGGATGGCATGCATGTGGCCTTGTGCCCACCGGGCAGTCTGGGAGTGCCCTACATCAACAGGACGAGCATCCACTCGCTGAACATCCAGCTCGAGTGCGATGAGGATCATCCACATTTGTGCACGCTTCCCAGGGAGTAGTACATCCTGGAGTTTTCAGACATCCCTCTCCTCTTCTAGGTCAATCCCAGACTGGGCGTTTGGCTCTTGTGGGATAAGGGGCATCTGCTGAGGACCTGGCAAATGATGTCAGTACGGAGGCAGGTGGCCTGATACAATGAGGCCCATGAGCCGAACTGGGCTGTCATTGAGCGGTGCATCGGACTCCTCAAAATGTGGTTCCGATGCCTCAACATCTCTGGTGGTGCACTGCGGTACACCCCCTCCAGAGGGTTGGCGAATTTGTGGTAGTGTGCTGTATCCTCTATAACTTGGCACACCAGTGGGTGGTATGCTGTAGGTGGAGGGGGAGGAACATGTAGCTATCTCAGAAGAGGAGGATGAGGATGAGGATGTGCTGGACCAGGAGGGGCTAGAGGACGAACCGGCGGAGTACCCGCATGACCGGTCGGAGGTTGGAGGACAGGCGGCAGCGTTAAGGGTCCAGCACACCTGGAGTGCCAGGGAGGCCCTCATCCTTGCCCGCTTCACATAGCACGTGGCTCCCTCTCTGCCACCCTGCTCCGGGTGTTGATTCCGTAATGTGTCATTGTCAGGGGGGTGGGTCTCGGGGGAGGGGGGGGAGCGGGGTGCTGGTGCCCACTGTTGCCACTGTAGGGTGGCACCCAGTTGGCATCCAGCGGCTCCTCCTCCCGGTCGGTGCCCGTAAGATCCAGCGGTTCTCCTTGGGACAGAGGAGCAGCTGGATTGAGTCCCGGCTGCCCCTGTGTCATCTGGATATGCCAGCCCAGGCGGCTCCCCATGGCATGGTGATCTGCCAGCCCTTCAGAATGATGTTGACTCCCTCGACGATGCTCCTCAGTGACTAGGACATGCTCCGGAGTGCCCCAGCAATGCCCACATGCAACTGGGACTCGTCCCCCAGCAACTGGGGCATGCTCTGGAATGCTTCGGCTATGTCCACCTGAGACTGGGATAGGCTCTGCCGCACCTCATCAAAGTCCACGTCTCCAATGACTGGGTCACGCTGTCGAGGAGCTCAGCCAGGGTCATCACCGACTGAGCAACTCCCTGGATACCTCCACTCATAATGTTCATGTTGTGCATCAGGCTCTCCACTGCGGTCTAATTGGCTATGGATCTGCTGGAGGGTCGCAAACATCCCCCTCTGAATATCACGGCCACACCTGAGCATCTGCATCACCTCCCGGTATCTCTGTTTCAGAGGCTCAGCACAGGCTGGGACCCAGCTGGGTCCAGGGATCCAGCAGACGTCTGACTGCTGTCTCGCCTGGGGGTTTCAGCCTCCACCTGATGTACATCATCAGCGGTGTGGTGCTCAACAGATTGTGCAACAATAACCTGTCCAATAACATTTCCTACTGAGGTGTGTGTTTCTGCGCTGGAGTAGGGTGGGGGTGACAGCTGCAATGAGAATATGGTGGTGTCCTCGGAGCTCCCCTCGGCGACCTGATCTCTCACTATACTGAGGAGTTCGGGTGAGGGGATCTCCTCAATGTACAAAATGGGGCTATGTGTGACCTCGGCTGCAAATTCCCTGTTCAGGCCCCTTATCAACGAGTCGGGTTTTATAGCCTTGTGTTTCTCGATGCTACAAGCGCTGGGAAGCACGCGGCTAAACGCGCTCTCTATGGGACTTTGTTCCCAATTAGTTAAAGGGGCTGGTTTAGCAGAGTGGGCTAAGACAGCTGGCTTTTAATGCAGAACAAGACCAGCAGCGCGGGCTCAATTTCCTGACCAGCCTCGCCGGACAGGCGCCGGAATGTGGCGATTAGGGGCTTTTCACAGTAACTTCATTGAAGCCTACTTGTGACAATAAGTGATTATTATTATTATTATTAAATAGCGCCCTCCAAATATGGGCTAAACCGGTGAGAAACTCCCCAGGGACCAGAGAAGTGACTAATTGCGGTTAGATAGCGGTGGGAACTCGCCAACAGAGCCGAGGAGAAACTCCCAGCAAAACCCACCACAAATGGCACTTATAAACTTTTCTGTTAAATCTCCCCTGAGTATAATAGAAGTGCATAGCAATAGGAACTATTCGGAATGTGTACTTTGAATAACAGTGATCTAAAAAAATGTACTATTTTGAATTAATCACACACTGTTACAAAGTTTAGCTCTAATATAAGGTTTAATGTCATTGCTTCTTATTAACACTTATGAGATAAACTGATGCAAGGATCATCTGATGTTATGATTTCCCCCCTTGCACCCATAATCTCCTGTTAATCTTCCTTCTGCTGATAACAAACACGAGTAGTCCAATCAATCTTGAAGGCGTTTTCTGTGCTTAACTCATTTATAGTTAGCAGCACCCAGAATGAGCGGGAACTGTGGTGCCCTCTGCCTTTATAATGTGTGTGCTCTAACTGGTGATTGGCTGTGGTGTTTGCACATGTTGATTGGTCCCTGTGTGTGTTGATCAGTGTGTGTCTGCACCATGATATACTGGTGTATATTATGACATCCCCCACATTATCAAAAAATGTTGATCTATGCATGTGCTAATAATAATGTGGGTGTGTGGAGAATGTACCTAGCTATGTGTGAGGTGCGAAGACATATGTACAAAGCTATATACAGGGAACAAGACTATTTACAGAGGAAGGTGCCTGGTGCAGATGACTACCACGAACTGGAACAACCAGTTCCTGGGGGTATTTACAAATCACTGGAAAACAAAGGCAACAACAAAGAATGTGGGAAAAAGAACATTTCAAAAAGTCCACATGTGTGCAGAGTTCATAAGTTCAGTCTCTGAGGTGGGCGACGAACTCTGTTTGACCGCCTCAAGACTGGGGCAATAGCTGGCGCCTCAGGAGCCGGGAGGGCTGCAGCACAGTCAGGGGCAGGCAGAGCGACTGGAAGCGCCACACAGTCCACGCCGGGATCAGTGGAATAGCTGGTCGGAGGATCCCGTGACGACCCTGAAGTGCTCCGCGAAGAGCACACCTGTTGCGGCGCCGAATGGATCCATCCGGTAAGCGGACCAGGAAGGAGGAAGGATCGGGGGGCCACCTGCTTTAGAATGACAGCAGGCGCAGACCAGCCACCGTCCAGGAGGTGGATGCGAACCTTGTCGCGTGGATGGATGACAGGAAGGTCAGCAGCCCATGAGTCGTATGAGGTTTTCTGCTGCAGTTGAGACATGTGCATGCGGTGGAGCACGGGGACATGGTCGAGGTTGGAAGCAAGAATTGATGGCACTGTCGTTCTGAGGGTGCGGTTCATTAGTAGCTGAGCAGGCGACAGGTCGGTGGAGAGCAGGGCAGAGCGATAGGCCAGCAGAGCAAGATGGAAATCTGAGCCGGCGTCGGCGGCCTTGCTCCTCCTTGAGGAGCCACTTTACGATGTGGACCCCCTTTTCCGCCTTCCCATTGGATTGGGACTATAGGGGACTGGACGCCATGTGCTGGAAATTGTAGTGTCGGGCGAAGCCGGCCCATTCCTGGCTCGCAAAACAGGGGCCGTTGTCAGACATGACCGTCAGCGGAATGCCATGTCGGGCAAATGTCTCCTTACAAGCCCTGATCACAGCCGAGGATGTGATATCATGCAGCCTGATGACCTCCGGGTAACTGGAGAAGTAGTCGATGATGATGACGTAGTCCCTGCCCAATGCATGGAACAAGTCGATGCCCACTTTGGTCCAAGGCGATGTGACGAGCTCATGGGGCATCAGGATCTCCCGTGGTTGGGCGGGCTGAAAACGCTGGCAGGTTGAGCAGTTGAGCACCACATTGGCGATGTCATCATTGATGCCCGGCCAGTAGACGGCCTCTCTGGCCCTACGGCGGCACTTCTCGATCCCTAAGTGCCCTTCATGGAGTTGCTCCAACACTAGCTGGCTCATGCTTTGTGGGACGACGATGCAATCCAATTTCAGGAGCACCCCGTCGACAGCCGTCAGGTCATTGCGGATGTTGTAAAATTGCGGGCACTGGCCCTTGTGCCACCCATCCAACATCAGGCGCATCACCCACTGCAGAAGTGGATCAGCCGCTGTCTCGCGGCGAATTTGCATCAGTCGTGCATCTGTGGCTGGCAAATGAGAGGCTGCAAACTGGACGTGAGCGTGTATTTGGCCAATGAACCCGTCATGACCACACGGAGTTGTGATTGTCCTTGAGAGGGCATCGGCAATGGCAAGGTCTTTGCCCGGGGTATAGATCAGTTGAAAGCCGTACCTGCGCAGCTTGAGCAAGATACGCTGGAGGCGAGGCGTCATATCATTCAGGCCCTTCTTGATATTATTTACAAAGGGGCGGTGGTCTGTTTCAACCGTAAACTGCGGAAGCCCATAGACGTAGTCATGGAACTTCACGGCTCCGGTGAGAAGGGAGACAATCTTTCTCGATTTGCGCATAGCGCTGTTCTGTTGGAGTCATCGCCTGCGACGCATACGCAACGGGGGCACATGACGAGGCCTTGTCCCGTTGCAGGAGCACGGCACCAATCCCCGACTGACTGGCATCAGTAGAGATTTTGGTCTCTTTTGTCTGGTTGAAAAAAGCCAACACTGGGGCCGTGGAAAGCTTGGCCTTCAGCTCCTGCCATTCACGCTCGTTTGCAGGGAGCCATTGGAAATCTGTGGTTTTGCGAATCAGGTCTCTGAGGGCCGTGGTGTGAACAAGAACAAAGAAAATTACAGCACAGGAACAGGCCCTTCGGCCCTCCCAGCCTGCGCCGATCCAGATCCTTTATCTAAACCTGTTGCCTATTTACCAAGGTCTACTTCTCTCTGTTCCCCACCCGTTCATATATCTGTCCAGATGCATCTTAAATGGTGCTATCGTACCCACCTCTACCACCTCCACTGGCAAAGCGTTCCAGGCACCCACCACCCTCTGTGTAAAAAACTTTCCACGCACATCTTCATTAAACTTTTCCCCTCTCACCTTGAAATCGTGACCCCTTGTAATTGACACCCCCCCCTCTTGGAAAAAGCTTGTTGCTATCCACCCTGTCCATACCTCTCATAATTTTGTAGACCTCAATCAGGTCTCCCCTCAACCTCCGTCTTTCCAACGAAAACAATCCTAATCTACTCAACCTTTCTTCATAGCTAGCACCCTCCATACCAGGCAACATCCTGGTGAACCTCCTCTGCACCCTCTCCAAGGCATCCACATCCTTGTGGTAATGTGGCGACCAGAACTGCACGCAGTATTCTAAATGTGGCCGAACCAAAGTCCTATACAACTGTAACACGACCTGCTGACTCTTGTACTCAATACCCCGTCCGATGAAGGCAAGCATGCTGTATGCCTTCTTGACCACTCTATCAACCTGCGTTGCCACCTTCAGGGTACAATGGACCTGAACTCCCAGATCTCTCTGCACATCAATTTTCCCCAGGACTCTTCCATTGACCATCTTGAATTTGATCTTCCAAAATGCATCACCTCGCATTTGCCTGGATTGAACTCCATCTGCCATTTCTCTGCCCAACTCTCCAATCTATCTATATTTTGCTGTATTTTCTGACAGTCCGCCTCGCTATCTGCAACTCCACCGATCTTAGTATCATCTGCAAACTTGCTCATCAGACCACTTATACCTTCGTCCAGATCATTTATGTATATCACAAACAACAGTGTGTGAAGCAAGATTCGGGATGACCATCCCCAGGAACCGGAGAACCGCTTTCTTGTCCTCGGGCGTCTTCATGGACGTGATTGCTGCAACCTTGTCCTCGTCTGGACGCACCCCCTGGTGGGAGATGTGATCCCCCAGAAACTTGATGCTTGACTGGCCGAAGGAGCATTTGGCCCTATTGAGGCGGAGGCCGTGTTCGGGGATGCGCCTGAAAACACGCTGAAGGCGGCAATGTGTTCCTGCGGGGTGGTTGACCAGATGATAATGTCGTTGACATACACCCGGACGCCGTAGATCCCCTCTATCATCTGCTCCTTTATCCGGTGGAAAACTTCGGACGCAGAGATGATGCCGAATGGCATCTGGTTGTAGCAGAACCTGCCAAAGGGTGTGTTGAACGTGCACAGCTTCCTGCTTGACTCATCTAGTTGTATCTGCCAGAAGCCCTTCGAGGCATCCAGTTTTGAGCATAGCTTGGCGTGGTCCATCTCGGACATGAGCTCCTCACGTTTCGGAATCGGGTAGTGCTCCCGCATGATATTCTGATTTAAACCTTTAGGATCAATACAGATCCGCAGCTCGCCGGACGGCTTCTTGACACAGACCATGGAGCTTACCCAGTCTGTGGGTTCCGTGACCCTAGAGATGACTCCTTGGTCCTGAAGATCCTGGAGCTCTTGCTTGAGGCGGTCCTTGAGGGGCGCTGGGACTCTGCGAGGTGCGTGAACGACAGGCTTGGCGTTGGGCTTGAGTAAGATTTTGTACGTGAAAGGGAGCGTGCCCATGCCTTCAAAAACATCATGGATGATGGAGTCGAGTTGCGCCCTGAAGTCTGTGTCAGAGGATGCAGACACATCGCTTGAAGAGAGAGAGTGTACTCTCTGCACTAAGTGGAGCAGCTTGCATGCCTGCGCACCAAGCAAGAAGGCTTTTGAGGCAGCAACAATCTCGAACGGGAGAATGGCTGTGTGAGCACGATGTGTCACCTCAAGGCGGCAGGAGCCGCTGGCGGCGATGGCATTGCCATTGTAGTCCAGCAGTTTACAGGCGGATGGCAGGACAGCAGGCTGTACGCAGAGCTTGCGGAAATCAGATGACGCGATGAGATTGGCAGAAGTGCCAGTGTCCAGGCGGAACCTGACAGGGGACCAGTTGACCGTAAGGGTGGCACACCACTCATCATCCTGGCTGACGTTGTGAATGTGGACGGGTTCAATGCCACGGTTGGGGGACATCCTGTTGGTAGTAATGACGCCGATTTGGAACGGGACCTGTGGGTCATTGCAGGCATAGTTGGAATCAAGGTGTAGAGTAGGTTCATTGATGGCAGGCTGGATAGCCCTGATGACTCTGTGGGGCTGGGTGGACCTTTGAAAAGCAGCAGGCATGGAAGATCTGCACATTGCAGCGTAGTGGCCTCGTTTGCCACACTCCAGGCAGTGTCGGGACTTCGCTGGACATTGCCGCTTTAAGTGGGCGGAGCCGCAGTTGCCGCACGCCGGAGCATCGGGACGTTCGTCACGCCACCATGCATGCGCGGGGCGGTCCAGTGAAACACGCAAAATGGCCGCCATCATTCAGGTCCAGAGCCTGAAGAGATTTTATCATCTGGACCCATTCTGCCTCGTAGGGGGATAGCCGCGCCGTTTTAGCAGCCTGGATGCATGAGTAATGCGTGGAGACATGCTCATGAAGCACACACGTCTCAATGGCCGTGGAGAGACTGAGCTGCTTTACTTTTAGTAGCTGCTGGCGCAGGTGCTCAGATTGAACACCAAAAACAATCTGGTCACGGAGCATGGAGTCAGAGGTGGACCCGTAGTTGCAGGACTGCACAAGGACACGGAGGTGGGTAATGAAGGACTGGAAAGGCTTGTCCTTACCCTGAATTCGCTGCTGAAACATGTATCTCTCGAAGCTCTCGTTGACCTCGACCGCGCAGTGGCTGTCGAACTTCAGAATTATGGTCTTGAACTTCGATTTGTCCTCCCCCTCATCGAAGGTGAGCGAGTTGTAAATGTGCAGAGCGTGGTCGCCGGCTGTGAAGAGGAAGAGAGCAAACTTACGTGCGTCCAAGGCAGCTTCCAGGTCCCTGGCTTCGAGGTACAGCTGGAAGCGCTGTTTGAAAAGTTTCCAGTTGGAGCCCAGGTTCCCTGCAATGCGGAGAGGCGGCTGGAGACTGATGGAAGGCAGATCACTGAAGGGTAGGTCTCAGAAGTGCGAGCATTCCTCAACTCCTGGTATCATGTTGTGTTGGCTTGTGTAGGCTTGAGAGATGAACACAGATGAAGGTTCAACTCGATTTTATTAACTCCTTCCAACTAACTAACACACGATGACTATGGGTCTAAACAATGCTAACTTAAACTAGAGACCTAAGCCTTTTCCGAACCAGTTGTTTCTCTCAGCACATGTGGTGAGGTGTGCTGGGCTGGATGAGTTCTTGTTACACTGAGAGGCAGCACCCAGAATGAGTGGGAACCATGGTGCCCTCTGCCTTTATAGTGTGTGTATTCTAACTGGTGATTGGCTGCGGTGTTTGTACATGTTGATTGGTCCCTGTGTGTGTCCATCCGTGTGTGTTTGCACCATGATATACTGGTGTATATTATGACAGATGCACCGTTATGTCAAATGAAGGTTAAGAATTGTCCTATGATGCAAATACCTTAACAGTCCGCTACAAGACCACAACAAGTTTTGTCCAAATTATATAATATTCATCACCACACTGGGCAGTATGGTGGCACAGTGGTTAGCACTGCTGCCTCACAGCACCAGGGACCCAGGTTCATTTCTTGCCTTGGATAACTGTCTGTGTGGAGTTTGCACTTTCTCCCCATCTCTGCGTGCGTTTCCTTTGGGTTCTCTGGTTTCCTCCCACAGTCCAAAGATGTGCAGGTAAGATGGATCAGCCATGCTAAATTGCCCCTTAGTGTCCAAAGATCTGCAGGTTAGGTGGGGTTACAGGGATAGGGTGATGGAATGGGCCTAGGTAGGGTGCTCTTTCAGAGGGTTAGTGCAGAATCGATAGACCTCCTGCACTATAGGAATTCTTTGGTTCACTAAACTAAAACTATTCATGTTACATCAATTTCCCTTCTCTTTCCCCACCTTGAGGCTGAAAATGCATTTGATGCCTCACATAGGTTTATTATTGATGACTTTCATGGCGGCACGTTGGGTGAAGTCATGCACAGGGTAGCTCCCATCAGGGTACTTGTTTTTCAGCCGTTTCTGCCTGGTTTTGGGGCAATTTTTTTGGGAGAATCTCAAATATCTTAAGTTACAAGGTACCTGCACTAGAAAAATGCCAAGACAGGCTGGAGGAAAGAAACCTGCAGGCGGAAATTTATTGACTGACTCGGAGGCTTGCATAACTCCACTGTGGTGAAAATGGCGGAGGCTGCTCCGATCTCGGCGGATATTCTTGCCGGTGTGCTATTTATGGAATTTGCTAAGCAGTTTGAGAAGCAGTGCAGGGTTATGTCTGAAGACCTTTAAAAGTTGATTGAGGAGGTCCTGGCTCCCATACAATTGAAACTCAGAGAGGGTGAAGAAGCACGGCAATGTGTTAGAAAGCATGGAGAAAGCTCTGTCGAGGCAGAGTGACTCGCCTTGTTGGAGGCTGAAAGCTCCCTGGTAGCTGGCACAAACAAAATGCTGAGGGCTAAGGTGGATGACTTTGAGAACCGTTCGAGGAGACAGAGGGTCCAATCTAATCAAATGGGAACAGAGTCCCATAGCGAACGGATTTAGCTGAACGGCGCTCGCAGCGCTGAGAAACACAACACTATCTAACGTGATTCGGGTTAGATTAAGGGTCTCAGTGCGGAATATTTGGCCAAGGCCGCACATAGCCCCATTTTCTGCACTGAGTAGCTCCGCTCACCGGAACTCCCCAGTGCAGAGAGAGATCGGGATGTCATTTAAACATCGAGCCCTCAACAGTACATCCACAAGCCCAACTCTTGTAGGGGGTCCCCAGGCCTCTCCGTACTCCACCCCCCGGCCCAATCACTGGCACACAAAAAATGCCAGCTTGGCAGTGCCAGCCTGACACACTGGCAGTGCACCTGCAAGTGCCACCTTGGCAGTGCCAGAGGGCAGGCACCATGAGGCCTCAGATCCCCTGGGAGACCCCCACCTGGTCCATGTTTGTGGAGACCAGCACTGAACAGAGTTCACCCAAGCTATCCAAGTAAGGGGATTTGTTCCTATTCCTTAGTTAGATCTCAGAAATGCATATTGGACTGAGACTAGCTGTCTCACTCACATATGCAGATTTGCTAGTAAGTGATCCAGCCCACAATGGGCAGGATTCATATTGTAACTTCGCACGAGATCTCGATAAATATCCCGAGGCGTGGTGAGCCGGGCAGATCCCAGAAGTGGGGTCTCCTGGCATCTGCTGGCCGCACCGCACTGTTTTGGGTGCAACGCAACCAGATCCCGCCCAGAAACTCAGAAAGCTGGACAGTATGGAGGGCCCGAATCCCACTGCAGATGTTTGGGAAGATGATGGGGAGGGTGGACTCATGCCCCGCCAGATCTGGACAGGACCCATCAGAGACGTCGGTGGAAGCCCCGACTGAACAAACCCTCACGGGCAATCATCATTTAGTCCCATAATTTCCAGGAGAAGGACGGGTCCTGAAGTGAGCCAAGGAACACCTGGACTGGAAATGGGAAAGTAACACCATCAGAATTGTATCAGGACGTTCGTGCTGAACTGGCAAGGAAGTGGGCTGCCTTATGTAAGGCTAATGCTGCCTTACACAAGAGCAGAGTTTGGTTTGGGGTGATGTATCGAATGGTGCTTCATGTGACTGTGATTCAGGATACTTCTATTTTGATCCACCGAAGGAAACAGATGCATTTGTAAAGATGCATGGACTTGACTTGAGCTAATTGTATTTGATGTTTTTTGCAGGTTGGGGTATCTTGTATATATTTGTTGATATCTCTTTGTTCTTGGGTGGGATGGTTACCTCACATGTAGTTTGTTGATGGGGGGCTAATTGTTGTGAGAAGTGTTTTTGTATGTAAAATGGTTGTAAATGTATAGCTCCTGGTGGGAATTTTGTTTTTATAGGGGTTTGGTTTATTTTTGTACCCTCGGGAAGGGCAGCAATGTTATCTTTCCTTATCCTGGCTGGGGGCTGCCCCACTAGCAATAATGTGGAGATGCCAGCGTTGGACTGGGATGGGCACAGTAAGACGTCTTACAGCACCATGTTAAAATCCAAACAAACCTGTTGGACTTTAACCTGGTGTTGTCAGACTTCTTACTGTGCCCACTAGCAATAAGGTTGGCTAGCCAACTGTGGTAAACCACTGTTACACCTGTATTAGGTGATGTAAGGTAGGACCTGTCCTACAGATTCGCTGGTAGTCCCTGCCTGCTGGCTCGGCCCAGGAAGAGGAATATAAATATGCGTGTCCTCCATTCAGCAGCCATTTCACCAGCTGCTGTAGGAGGCCACACATCTTCGAGCAATAAAGCCTCAGTTGTATCCAACTCAAGTCTTTATACAATTGATTGTGCATCAATTTATTCTAAAAGATGGACCTCCGAATCAAACCAGATCGCCTGCAGCTGGATCCGCAATCAAGCGACGCCAAAAAGGACTTTCAGCACTGGCTAGCTTGCTTCGAGGCCTATATCAATTCAGCGACCACCCCTCCGACGGAGGCTCAGAAGATACAGATCCTGTACTCAAGGTTGAGCTCCAACGTGTTTCCGCTGATCCAGGACGACCTACGCAGACGCCATGGCGCTCCTCAAAGAAAACTAGGCACAGAAAATGAACACGCTCTTCGCCAGGCACGTACTCGCCACTCGCTCTCAACTCCCTGATGAGTCCATAGAAGACTTCTGGTGGGTCCTAATCCCACTTGTCTGGGACTGTGACTCTCAGGCCGTTACGGCCACCGAACATTCCAACCTTCTTATGCGGGACGCGTTCGTAACGGGGATTGGGTCGGACCTCATACGCCAAAGACTGTTAGAAGGGGCCACGCTCGATCTAGCTGAGACTAAGAAGCTAGCACTCTCCATGACGGTCACCTTGCGTAATGCTCAGGCCTACCCCTCCGGCCACGTGGCCCACCCCTCCTATCCATCGTGGACCCCACAGACGGCCACCCCAGCCGGGGCTTTACACAGCCAGTACGCCTGCGCCACACGCCAGTACACGCACCACGGGGGTCCCTGATGTTACTTCTGTGGCCAGCAGAAACACCCCCGCCAACGTTGCTCGGCCCGCACTGCCGTTTGCAAGGCTTGCGGCAAAAAGGGGCACTTGGCTGCGGTGTGCCAGGCCCACGCAGTCGCTGCTATCGCCCCCTCCCCCCTAGCCTACACACAATGGGTGCTGCCATCTTCATCCCCCCCGGACCACGCGCGGCCAGTGGGTGCCGCCATCTTCACCTCCCCGGACCACGCACGGCCAGTGTGCGCCGCCATCTTGACCTCCCGGGGCCACGAGCGGCCAGTGGGCGCTGCCATCTTCTCCCCTCAGTCCACGTGCAGCCCATGGGCGCCGCCATCTTGTCTCCCCCCCACGGGGCATGGACACCGACAGCATTCCAGTACCTGGCCCCCCATGCTCCCCATCTTCTGATGCCAGCGACGACCGACCACACCTTGCCTCGGTGACGATCGACCAGTCTCGTCCGCACAATCTGGCCACTGCATCGACCAGTTTGAAAATCAATGGCCACGTGACCTCTTGCCTACTGGACTCCGGGAGTACCAAAAGCTTCATCCACCCGGATACGGTAAGGCGCTGCTCCCTCGCGGTAATCGCCGCCAATCAAAAAATCTCCCTGGCCTCTGGATCCCATTCCATCGCGATCCAGGGGTTCGGCACGGTCCAGGGCATAGAATTCAGCGGCTTCCGCTTCTACGTTCATCCTAACCTCCGCGCTGCCCTGCTGCTAGGCCTGGACTTCCAGTGCAATCTCCAGAGCCTAACCCTTAAATTCCGCGGGCACCTACTACCCCTCACTGTGTGCAGCCTCGTGACCCTCAAGGTCAATCCACCTTCCCTCTTCGCCAATCTAACCCCGGATTGCAAACCCGTCGCCACCAGGAGCAGACGGTACAGCGCCCAGGACAGGACCTTCATCAGGTCCGAGATCCAGTGGCTGCTTCGGGAAGGCATCATCGAGGCCAGCAACAGCCCCTGGAGAGCCCAAGTGGTAGTCGTTAAAACTGGGGAGAAACACCGAATGGTCGTGGACTACAGCCAGACCATCAACCGGTACACGCAGCTCGACGCGTATCCCCTCCCACGCATATCTGATATGGTCAATCAGATTGCACAGTACCGGGTCTTCTCAATGATCGACCTCAAATCCGCCTACCACCAGCTCCCCATTTGTAAATCGGACCGTCCATAAACTGCCTTCGAGGTGGACGGCCGTCTCTATCACTTCCTCAGGATTCCTTTCGGCGTCACTAACGGCGTCTGGGTCTTCCAAAGGGTGATGGACCGAATGGTCGACCGGTACAGTTTGCGGGCCACCTTCCCGTACCTAGACAACGTCACCATCTGCGGCCGTGACCAGCAGGACCATGATGCCAAACTTGCCAAATTTCTCCACACCGCCACTCTCCTTAACCTCACCTACAACAAGGAGAAGTGCGTGTTTAGCACGTCCTGGTTAGCCATACTCGCTATGTGGTCCAGAACGGAGTTCTGGGGCCCGATCCCGACCGCATGCGTCCCCTTCCCCACTGCCCCAAGGCCCTCAAACGCTGCCTGGGGTTCTTCTCTTACTACGCCCAATGGGTCCCAAACTATGCGGACAAGGCCCGCCCACTCATTCAGTCCACCCACTTTCCCCTTACAGCCAGGCACAACAGGCCTTCACCCGTATCAGAGCCGATATCGCCAAGGCCGGGATGAGACACTGCTCTTTCAAATAGAGAGCGACGCATCGGACGTCGCCCTAGCCGCCACCCTTAACCAGGCAGGCAGACCCGTGGCATCCTTTTCCCGCACCCTTCGTGCCTCAGCAATTCGGCACTCATCCATCGAAAAAGAGACCTTGAAGCTGTGCGGCACTGGAGGCATTACCTGGCCGGCAGGAGATTCACTCTCCTCACTGACCAACGGTCGGTAGCCTTCATGTTCAACAACACACAGCGGGGCAAGATCAAAAACGATAAATCTTGCGATGGAGAATCGAGCTCTCCACCTATAATTATGACATTTTGTATAGCGCCGGCAAACTCAACAAGCCCCCAGATGCCCTATCCCGAGGTACCTGTGCCAGCGCACAAGTAGACTGACTCCGGGCCCTGCACGACAGCCTTTGTCACCCGTGGGTCACACGATTGTACCATATTGTCAAGGCTCGCAATCTGCCCTACTCCGTCGAGGAAGTACGGACAGTCACTAGAGACTGCCAGGTCTGTGTGGAGTGCAAGTCGCACTTCTACTGGCTTGACCGTGCGCGCCTGGTGAAAGCCTCCCGCCCCTTTGAATGCCTTCCCTCCACCGACCAAAACACATATATTCTCAGTGTGGTCAATGAGTACTCCAGGTTCCCCTTCGCCATCCAATGCCCCGATATGACGTCTGCCACCGTCATCAAAGCCCTAAACACTATCTTCTCTCTGTTCAGTTTCCCCGCCTATATCCACAGTGACAGAGGATCCTCCTTTATGAGTGATGCGTCAGTTCCTGCTTAGCAGGGGTATCGCCTCCAGCAGGACGACCAGCTATAACCCCCGGGGTAACGGGCAGGTAGAGTGGGAGAACGGGACGGTTTGGAGGGCCGTCCAGCTGGCCCTACGGTCCAGGAACCTCCCAGCCTCTCGCTGGTAGGAGGTCCTCCCTGATGCACTACACTCCATCCGGTCACTACTGTGCACCGCCACAAATAACACACTCCATGAACGTCTCTTTGCCTTCCCCAGGAAGTCCACATCCGGGGTGTCACTCCCGACTTGGCTCGCAGCTCCAGGAGCAGTCCTGCTTCGTCGGCACGTCCGACTCCACAAGGCGGACCCATTGGTGGAAAGAGTGCACTTGCTCCATGCCAACCCCCAGTATGCCTATGTGGCGTATCCCGACAGCCGCCAAGATACTGTCTCCCTCAGGGACCTAGCACCAGCAGGTTCTGCACATACACACTTCTCCAGCCCGCCGCCACCCCCCCCCCCCGCACTCCCCCAACCCCCCCCCTCACTCCCCTGCAGCGCTCCCAGCATTAACCCCACCAAGACCATCCGTCATTCCCCTGCCCACGTAGGAGGAGTATAAATATGCGTGTCCTCCATTCAGCAGCCATTTCTGTGGGAGGCCACACATTTTAGAGCAATAAAGCCTCAGTTGTATCCAACTCTAGTCTTTGTACAATTGATCGTGCATCACCAACGCAAGTGAAATGGGGGAGGAGCTGCCGCCTGTTGAACCGGTTTTGCTTGGTTTAATGAGCTTAGCATTTTTGTTTTATTGGGGGTTGGAGGTTGTTGAGGAGAGATACTGTTCATTTTCAAGCTATCAGTACGTACATTTAGGTGGGTTGTTGTTAAGGCGAGGTTGGCGAGGGGGGAGTGGTGAGAGTTATGGTTATTTTGTTGCTCGTTTTACTGGAGTGTGATTAACACGCTTCCGTTTAAAGGCCGTGCGCTTAACACTACTATGGCTCTGTATGTGTAATTAAGCTCGGAGTCGCCAGGTGCCGTATTGAGACACCGTCACAAGTATATCAAGGTCAGGTTCAAAGTAATAAATCTGTACACCGATTAGTAAGTCCAAACGATTGGTGTTTATTATAACAAATATAATAAATACACATGCATACGCTAAAGAGACTAACTTACTTCTAATACTAAACAACTAAATACTTATCTAGACAGGAACAGGCAAGGTCAGGGAACAAGGCCTTCGTCCCGTTCTTGGTCTGCAACTCTCTGAATCGTAAAGTTGTCAAGATCTAGCAAGGTCTGGATCACGTAGCGATCGTTGTATTGGCACTTACAGTTCGATGGCTGATGGCTCAACGGCTGGTGATGAAACTGGAGTCAGGATGCGATGTAACAAACAACAAACTCGGGTCGGAGTAAGCAAGCAGTCCTGAGCCGGAGCAAAAGCAGACCGAACCATGTGCGGGGTCTACTCTTATAGTTCCTAGAAGTCCGTGCCCCTTGGGGCGGTTCTTTTACCTACCAGGTATCGATTGGGCCTTTCCCAATTGATATCTTCCAAACCCCCCAATCTGAGGGTCGTTCCTCGATGGGTGGGGCGGTTCCTACGGCTCTTTGTGTTGGTTGCTGTGGCGCCATTCTGTCTGGGCGTCTACTCAAAAGTATCCATTGATACTTAAATGTTTCTATTGTGCGGTGTCTGGATCTGGATCACCTCATTACTATGCAGATCTGTTTCCATTTGCACCTTTGGCTGAAACTCTGCACCTGGCCAAAAACTGGTTTCTGTACGTGCAGAATGCAAATTAGTCTTCTGCAAACTGCTTGTCCTCACTAAGACTGTTTTTCCCTGCATCCTTAGCAGTTCTCCATTTTGTAGCCCAGTGTCCATCTTAGATGGCTACATTCCCTCCTTGTGATCCTCACAAGAAATTGTGAAGGATCACCTATGGACGTTTCTTCGAGTGCCTTTGGGTGCCCTCTTTGGGTTCCCTGACCTCAGCAAGTTCCTGGGCGTCTACTCTGTCCTTAACTATGGCAAAAAAAATTTAACTCACATTTCTACTTGGCGCTATGTCAAAGGGGACATGCATTACCAATAACCGGGAACCTCTACCTATCACAACTACTATCCTTATCTTACTTTAAACATTTTATTACAGTCTAAAAACCTTATCCATTCACACCACATTACATGTCACTTTCTGACTCGGCAGTCGAGTTCAGAACAATATAATACATTAGTGTCTTCTTTATTCACATATTGCTTTATTCATTTCCTAGGCATCAAGGGGTTGGGGGGATTGGTGAAAACCAAAAATAGGGGATTGAACTCCGTAAGTGGTTGAGGGGCAGGAACGGGAGGCTCTCCTTTTCCATTTCCTCAACCTGAGGGTCTGTACAATGATGCAGAGAATTACAATCACCAGCAGTGATTCAATCGCGTACGACATTGAATACCATGTCATGAATTTTGTGCACCAGGTCTGAACTTCGCTGATCAGTGCTGACACGGGGGAGTTGGTGTGAGGGAAACATTAACGGCGGGGGTTGTGGGGGAAACGTGACTTGGTTCCACATGTACAAATACAACAACATTTAAAACTAATAGGTAGGCTTCCATCATGGTCTTCTCTTCGTTCTCTTTGTCCTCTTCCTTCTGTATGGCCGATCCTTGCCGTGAACCCTCTTTCGTCTTTCGAAAGCTATGGGATCAAGCACAGTATCTGTCAATACACAGTTTAATATCCGTACTTGTTAGTGTATCTGTCCTCTCATTCCAATTGACCCTTAAATGACTGGCCAAGTCACACCCTGTGACTCCCCTCATTTTTTTTTTCAAATGCGAATTTAGGAGCAGAAATACACCTAACAACGTTCCTCCTGCGAGCCGTCTCGCAGGCTTTGCAAATTTACCATCCGAATGTTACTGGATGTAAATAGCATGTGGGATGGCGGCCTAAGGGCTACCTAACGAAAAATGAAAGCAAATTTTGAAACGAAAAAGGTTGAATGGGTTGCGTCTGGGCCGCTACGGGTAAGATTTGGATGGAATCCCCGGGTAAGGCGTGCTGTGCCATACCCGAGCTTGGCTGACCAAAGTGGGTTCTCAGACAGGGCGGGTCCTCAGTGCCGTTTCTCCACTGCCTGAGTAACCTGGAATGAACGGGCAAGAATGTGTTAACCGTGGGGTTGCAGCCTCTATTCACCGAATAGAGGGGCACCTGAAAAACAAGGGAGGAGCCAAGATGCTCCTTGTGAAAAGTTGAGCTGTGCTCCAGACATTGTAGCCGATCATGTGAGGTGGTCACAATCTTTTCAGCTGAAAAGATCTGCAATCAAACCCTTAATATATCAACAAGCAAACAAACATAAACTAACAAACAAAACATACGTGCAGGTTCCATCAGAAAGGATATCGCTTACCTCAAGTGGTTCCTATTTTACATCATCTGGACACCTCACTTTTCCTCTGCCTCTGTGAACAGGGTCACAAAGGGGTTGCCGTATCGGGAGTCAGACACCGTGTCGTCCTGCTCTCCCGGATCCCACACCCTTGTGTGGATCAGGCATGCAATCTTAGAATTATGTGACCGAGGGTCACGTTCATCATTGCGGACAAGTCTGTATGAATTGTCCCTGTGCCAAAGTGTGGGGTCTAAACCTGAAGGGGTATTGTCGGGGTCATCGGGGTCGGGTGGTGGGTCTGGGTATTTAATATAGGTGACTTCCATGGGGTCACTGGAGTCGGGGTCGTAGTCGCTGCAGTGTGGGCTGTAGGGTTGTGTGCTGTGGCTGTCCTCAAAGTCAGTGTCAGTATCGCTGTCTCTGCTGTGGCAGCTTGTGGGCGTTTCGGGGCGTGGTCTGTTGTGGTCAGTGGGCGGAGTCATGGGCGAGTCCGATGAGGAACTGGTCTGTGAGGGGGATGGTGGAAACGTGTCTCTAGTGGGCGGGGCGAGATGTTCTGCTGCGTCTAGCAGGACATGGTGTGCGTGGTTAGACTGTGTTCCATATGCCTTCAGTTGGTTAATATGGAACCACGCAGTCTTTCCATTGGGGTATTTTATCCTGTAGACTGAGGGGCTAATTTTGTCCGAAATTGAATACAGGCCTGAAAATTTTGGTGCCAAAAAACTGCTGGGGTTATACACAGATAGCATTACCTGTTGCCCAACCTGAAATTCTGTGGGGTGTACGTTCTTATTAAAGCATGCTGTGCTTTGTTTGCGTCGTTTTCCCAGTTGAACTGCGGCTGCGATCTGTGCAGACCTCACAGTCTCAACTAGGTCTTTAACAGCTTTCTCATGCGTGAGGGCCGTCACTTCGGGGCTAGTCATGTCCAGTCCTAAAAGGAATTCTGTACCTTTCATAGGGCGTCCGGTCATGAGTGTGTGTGGGGTGAATCCTGTGGATGTTGAAACCGTGTTGCGGATAAACATGAGTGCGAATGGGAGTACTGAATCCCATGTAGAATTGTTTTCCTGAACCATTTTTCTAAGGGTCGATTTTAGGGTCCGATTCATGCACTCTACAATCCCGCTTGACTGCGGGTGATACGCAATGTGAAAATTTTGTTTAATGCCGAATATGGTCAGGACGTTCTTCATGACACGTCCTGTGAAGTGAGATCCCTGGTCCGAATCTATACTTCTGTGTAAACCCCATCTCTTGAAGATGTGGTGGGTCAGGATCTTTGCAGCTGTCTTAGCTGTATTCGTTCGTGAGGGGAATGCCTCTACCCATTTGGTAAAGGTATCAATTACAACCAGCACGTATTTATAGCCATTCCTACAAGGGGGCAATGGTCCTATAAAGTCGATCTGGAGGTTTGTCCAGGGGCCATTAACTGGTCGAGTATGCCGAAGCTGTGCCTTCTTGGAATACCTCTCCGGGTTATTCTGGGCGCAAATAAGGCAATTCTCGATGTAATGGGTAACATCGGTCCTTAAATTAGGCCACCAACAGAGTTGCCTGAGGTGCCTCGTGGTCGGGTCGATCCCTTGGTGTCCATGACCGTCATGGAACAAAGCAATCATTTGATTTCTATCCTGTTGCGGGACCACATAAAGCTGGTCCTTGATGATCACACCCTCATGTGTGGTCAGAGCGTGTCGGAACTTATCGTACTGTGGCACAAAAGTCCCTTTAAAAATCTCCCTGAGATCTTCATCCTGCTTCTGTGCCTCGGCTAAATCTTTAATGTCCGTCTGTGAGACTTGAACTGCGCTCACAGGGGTGCTAGCTGGTGCGCTAGCTGGGGGTGTCCAAAAGTGTCCTCGCCTGGAACCTGCTTTAGCCAGTGCGTTGGCTTTTACATTTCCGGGGGGGATGACCTATGGTGGCTTCTAACTTTGATAATTCCAAAGGTCCTATCCTTCGCTTTGTCTAGGATGTGGCGGAGTAAAGGGGCTGATGGAAGGGGTTTCCCGTCTGCGGAGACAAAACCTCGTGTCCTCCACAGGGGCAGAAAATCCGTCAAACTGTTGCAGACATATAGACTGTCCGAATATATGTCCGCTGGGCTGGGAAAAGAATCGGGGTGGTCCACTATGTAAGCTATGGCCGCGAGCTCTGCCGCCTGCGCGCCTAAGTGACCTGGTAATTTTAAAGCTATTTCTTCGAGTGCGCGACCCTGCGCGTCCTCGACATAGATGCCGCATCCAGTGATACGCTCACCATCTAAAACTGTGGATGAACCGTCCACGTATATCTTCAGTGGGCCACATGTGTCTGTGTGTTGGGGGCTTTGTCTTGGGTTCCCTATCTTCATGGGGGGTGTCTTCGCTATGAAGGGTCCTGTGTTGTGTAGGGGTGCTACAATTTCACATTCATGGGGCTGTCCTGGATATTGGAGGTTGTCGGCTAAAAATGTGTGTGTCCGGGTCCGTTTAACCGTAATGTCGCGTCCTTGTAAAAGTAGTGTCCACCTAGCTGCCCTAATCTGGCTAACTGAACCGTCCTTCAGTCGACCGTCTAGGAGTAACTGTGTGGGGGTGTGCTCGGTCAAAATGGTGATGGGGTTGAGTCCGGTAATGTAGGAAAAGTGTTGAACTGCCCAGAAAACTGCTAGGAGGTGCCTCTCGCAGGCTGAGAATCCTTGTTCTACTGGGTCTAAAAGTCTTGAGGCATAAGCCACGGGTCTTAGCTGCTCATGCCGTTCCTGAAGTAACACGGCCGAGAGGGTCAGATCTATGCTCGCTACCTCTATTGCATAGGGGGAGAGTTGGTCTGGGACTTGTAGCGCGGGTGCTGCGCTAAGGGCTTTCTTTAACTCTTCCACAGCCTCTGTATGCTGCGGAAGCCATTCCCATGGGGCTCCTTTCTTAGGGAGGTCGGAGAGTGGGGCTGCCTTTGTCGTGAATCCATCGATATGGTTCCGACAGTACCCAACCAGTCCTAAAAACGACCGGAGGGCTAAAACATTCTGGGGAAGGGGCAATTTGACAATCGAATCAATCCTTTTGAATTCGATCTCGCATTTGCCGTGCGTGATGACTGTACCCAAATACATCACTTTATTTTCCAATATCTGGGCCTTTCTGGGGTTAACTTTACATCCAATCGAGGTTAAAAGTTCCAGGAGCTCGGCCAGAAGCGTAATGTGCTCTGCCTTTGTGTCTGTCTGCAGTAATAGGTCGTCCACATACTGTACCAGACATTCGGGGCGGGAAAATTTTTCTAAACCATTTGCCAGCTGTCGGTGGAAAATGGAGGGGGAATTGTGGAATCCTTATGGGAGGCATGTCCACGTATACTGCTGTCCTTTGAATGTGAAGGCAAATTTGTACTGGCACGCCTTTGCCAATGGGATTGACCAGAAGCCATTGCTAATGTCCAATACCGTGAAATATTTGGAGTGGAGTCCCTGTTTGAGCATGGTCTCGGGACTTGTTGCTACCGTGGGGGCTACTGCTGGAGTTACTTTATTGAGCTCCCGATAATCAATGGTAGGACGCCATGATCCGTCGGGCTTTCTCACTGGCCAAATAGGGGCATTATTGGTCGAGGCTACTGTTCTAAGTACCCCTTGCTCCAATAAGCTACCTATTACTTTCTCTATTTCTCCCTCTGATTCTAGGGGAAATCTGTATTGTTTCTGTGGTCGGGGGTCAGGTCCGGTAACGTGAACTTGTCCAGTCATTCTGCCGCAGTCGTGCCGGTGACTGGCAAATGCTGTCCTGTGTTTGTTTAAAACTGCTCTCGCTTGTCTGTCCATGTTTAGTGTAGTCAGGTCGAAAGAATATTCGTCTACTGCGCTAATCCGATTTGCGTACTCTCCTACTGTGAGAGTAGCGGGTGCTCTGTCTGACCTTGCCATTCGTCAGACACACTGGTTTACTGGGTCGAACAACAGGCTATGGGCATTCATAAAGTCTATACCCAATATGTGTTCTGCTGAATGGGGAAGAATTACTAAAACGATGGGGTGCTTGGTAGAGATGTTCCCTAGCTGGATTGCTACGGGTGCTGTAATGTGTCCCTGCTGCGAGTGACCTGTAAAACCGCTAAGTGTGATGGTGGAGGTGGTCGGCCACGTGTCTGCCTGTGCCGTGGTGGTGGAATTAATTGTGGTGCGGGACCCTCCTGTGTCCCAAAGTAACTCTATGGGCTTCCCTCTAACCTTTAGCTGTGACTACCGGTCTTCCGGATTGATCCCAAAGAGTGTCACAGACCCAAGTGGGGGAGCCCGAACACCGTCAGTCCGTTCCGTCCACATTGGTCTGTCCTGACTGTATCCCTATACTATGGATCGGCTTTGCTCTATTTCTATTCAGAGTGCCTGTCTGCTGGCCTCTCTGTGATCTTTGGGGTGCATTGCATTCCTTAGCCCAATGTCCTAATTGGCCACAGTTGTAGCATTCGAGCGACTTCTGTGGAGGGCTGTTCTTCCCTTCATTTACCCATGAGGGGCTTTGGTGTGCTCTCACTGCTTGAATGTCCGCTGCAGTCTGAGCTTCCTCTGGGGTCTTTATTTTAATTTTGCCCTGAACCGATTGTTCCCAAGCGCGGGACAATCTTTTCAGAACCCATTTCTCGTTATGGGCCTCTTCTGAGGGGTCATAGCTATTGCAAGCACTCTGTCCTGCATCTGTGGCATGGGAAATTATGGTGTGCGTCCATTTAACCATGTTGTCACGGTTCAAATGCGCTCTATTTAAATCGCCGAAAACTGCGTTAAAATGGATCCACAGCCTTCCTGCAAATGCTGTGGGATGCTCTGTCCTCTTTTGTCGGCACTTATTTAGTCCTTCGACTGGGTCTCCTCTATTGTATCCTATTGCATCTAAAATGACGGTGTGCATTTCTTCTAGGGTGCCTCCGCCAACGTTCTGCGAGTCGGGGAGGGCTGCTACTACAGATGGGTCTAAGCTCAGAGCCGTGAGCTTAACCTGCTCTCTCTCGTCCAGGCCGTACATGGTAGCCTGTTGTATAACTTTCGCGAAAAATTGGTGGGGGTCTGCGGTGGGGAGAAACGGAGTGATTTTCTCACACGCGTCCCTGAGTTGGGTTACAGTTAAGGGGGTGGTGTAGGTAATATCGGGTGCGCCTTGTGTGGTCGCTTTCCTTTGGGTGGTGACTGGATTCATGGGTACGGTAGCTATTTGATCTGTGGGGGTTTGGGGTGCTTTCCTTTTCTGCTGCGCTGCTGGTGCACATGTTCCTTGAACATAGCGCTGCGCTGTCTCACTTAATTCCTGCCAGTCTGGGGCATTCTCCTCATCTAGCTGTGTTCCAAAAGTACTTTGGAACCCATTCTGCACTGAAAGCAGAGATTGCAGCTCCGCAATCTGCTTCCTACACTTGGCATGGTCCACTGTGCTTTGTCTTTGTTCTGTGGTGGCAGCATGGAGTGCTCTTAACGCTGCCTTCAGGTCAGAGCATTGCCTCTGCAATGCCTCTACCTGCTTTTCCGATTCCTCTCTTATCAGGACGGCACGTTGCACGTCCTGATAGGCTTTTTCATACTGGGTCTGGGAACTGCTCAGATGGGCTAGACATGACTGATGTGCCCTCTTGGCATCATCCACCTCTCTATCCTTCTCTGCCAGCTTCCCTCTTAATTCCATGTTTTCCTTCTCGATGTCCCTGACATCCACTTTGCTCATCCTATTTCTCTCTTCTAACTCTGCTCGGAGCGTCTGAACGACCTCCTCAGTGCCTTGCAACTGTGCCAAACAGGACACGATTGCCATCGGCTTGCGTGCTTTACTCGGATTTTTCTTATGAATTTGAGAGAGGTTCTCCCACCAAGTATGTCCTATACTTCCGGGACCTGTCTCCTCATTCATACAGAACTCATCCCAAAGGGGCCATCCCTTTCCTTTCAGGTACTTGCGGAGTTCCAGCTCCCACACGGGACACTGACCTACTCGGCTACTGCTGGTCGCTGCGACCACAAACCGTTCTGGGTTCATGAGGCGTTCCATTGCCTGCAGGGCCATTTTCTCTTTATCTCTTAAATTTGGAACAGGGGGTGTTGAGGTAATGTTTTACAAGACGGGTAAGGCTTTCGCTATGTTCCGCTCACAAAACTCCCGACAGTTCATCGCAACAAAAAGCTCTCAGGTTTACCTTACAACCCTGTTAGTACGCATGCGCAAAACACACTTCCGAATTATCTTTATTCGTTTGAACACCTTGATTACTTGTGATTTTTCCTTTTTCTTTACTCAGATTTCTAATTCAAATTTCTGGGTCCTCGACGGAGTGGGGGTGCCACTTGTAACCGCGTCCCGTCAGGATGTCGCCACTAAATGTTGCTTGTTTTACTGGAGTGTGATTAACACGCCTCCGTTTAAAGGCCGTGTGCTTAACACTACTATGGCTCTGTATGTGTAATTAAGCTCGGAGTCGCCAGGTGCCGTATTGAGACACCGTCACAAGTATATCAAGGTCAGGTTCAAAGTAATAAATCTGTACACCGATTAGTAAGTCTAAACGATTGGTGTTTATTATAACAAATATAATAAATACACATGCATACGCTAAAGAGACTAACTTACTTCTAATACTAACAACTAAATACTTATCTAGACAGGAACAGGCAAGGTCAGGGAACAAGGCCTTCGTCCCGTTCTTGGTCTGCAACTCTCTGAATCGTAAAGTTGTCAAGATCTAGCAAGGTCTGGATCACGTAGCGATTGTTGTATTGGCACTTACAGTTCGATGGCTGATGGCTTAACAGCTGGTGATGAAACTGGAGTCAGGATGCGATGTAACAAACAACAAACTCGGGTCGGAGTAAGCAAGCAGTCCTAAGCCGGAGCAAAAGCAGACCGAACCATGTGCGGGGTCTACTCTTATAGTTCGTAGAAGTCCGTGCCCCTTGGGGCGGTTCTTTTACCTATCAGGTATCGATTGGGCCTTTCCCAATCGATATCTTCCAAACCCCCCAATCTGAGGGTCGTTCCTCGATGGGTGGGGCGGTCCCTACGGCTCTTTGTGTTGGTTGCTGTGGCGCCATTCTGTCTGGGCGTCTACTCAAAAGTATCCATTGATACTTAAATGTTTCTATTGTGCGGGGTCTGGATCTGGATCACCTCATTACTATGCAGATCTGTTTCCATTTGCACCTTTGTCTGAAACTCTGCACCTGGCCAAAAACTGGTTTCTGTACGTGCAGAATGCAAATTAGTCTTCTGCAAACTGCTTGTCCTCACTAAGACTGTTTTTCCCTGCAGCCTTAGCAGTTCTCCATTTTGTAGCCCAGTGTCCATCTTAGATGGCTACAAATTTGCTGACCGTGACGACAGACCTTTCTTTGTTTTGTCTGGTGGGTGGGTTTGGAAATGACGGTCAGAACAAACAACAGTACAGCAAAGGAACAGGCCTTTCGCCCTTCCAAGCCTGCACCGTTCATGTGTCCTATCGAGGCCTGTATTCTTCCATACTCGGTCTGTTCATGTCTCTATCTAGTTAAGTCTTACATAGATCTCTGGTGGGCACCTTGATGGTTCTGGTCAATTGGGACAATATGGGGTTTGTTAGGAGGTCGTTGGCTTCCATTCTGGATTTGGACATGCATCAACTGGTTTTTGGAGGCAACTTAAACGGTGTACTTGACCTACAATGTATCGATCTAGGCCCGAGTCATTGGCTCCAACAGGGGTAGCAAAAGCAGTTAGCTTTTCGAACAAAGGGAAGTGGAGCAGATCCATGGCGGCTTTTATACCCAAGAGATATGGAATTTTCCTTTTTTTCTCATGAGGTTTACTTCAGGATTGATTTTTTTATTGATGGCCCCTTCTCCCTTGGGTGAGGAGGGCGGAGTACTCGGCCATCGTAATCTTGGATCATGCTCCACATTTTGCGAACTTGGTCCTGGAGTTGGGTCCAGTTCAGCACCCGCCATGGAGGTTGGATTTCGGGCTGTTAGCAAGTAAGGGGTTTTGTGGGCACATGTCCTCTGCCATCAAGGAATATGTTAGATTCAATAAGAATTAGTCTGTCTGAGGGACTTCCAGTAACGATATGTAGGAGGTCGCACATTTGGTAGCTCCAGCCAGAGTCCTTGGCTTTTGGCCTTTTCCCCCTGTTATTTGGAGAGAATTTGCAGAGAAACCTGTCCAGTTGAAAGTTGGTTACGAGATGATGTCTCAGAACCAATGAAGGAATACTTTTAAGAAAGGTGCAAGTACTAATCTGCCGGCAGGGTAGAGTTCAGTGAGGAGTGCTGTGGGAGAAATGATGGTGATGTGGAGCTCTCTGGGTGGGGCTGCTGCTGTAGCGATGGATGTGCTGGTGGAAGTGATGGTGGCTGAGTTTGAGAAGCAATTGAGTAAACATTTTGAGCAACATGGGAGGGAAATCCCAGAGCAATTTAAACAGGCGGTGAAGAACTCGTTGGCACCGATAAAGAAGGCAGTTGGAAGAATGTCGGAGACGGTGCAGGAGTACGGTGAGGTGTTGAAGGGGATGGAGGTGGTGCTGCCGAGGCACAGTGGCCAGTTACTGTCTCTGAAGGTGAGGAACAGTAATAAAGGCCTGAGAACAAGGGTCGAGGATTTAGAAAACAGGTTCAAGTGGCTGCATTTAGGGCTCATGGGGCTGCCTGAGGGTGTGGAGGGCCACTCAGTGCTGTGATAGTATGCTTTTGCAGCTACCAGATGAAGGAGACGGTGCTGAGATGGGATAAGCTGGTCCGTGAGGTGAGGTGGGAAGACAGTGGCATTCGGATATACCAAGATGTCACAGTGGAGCTGGCAAGAAGGCGGACAGCCTTCAATAAGGTGAAGGCAGCTCTCTGCAAAAGAGGAATGAGTTTTGGAGTGGTCTACCCGGCAATGTTGAGGGTCACGCACAACTTTAGGGATCACTTCTTCGAGAAGACAGAAGAGGCGAAGGTCTTCGTGAAGCCAGAGGGACTTGGACTGAACTGAGAAGGGTGGACGTTTTTAAAGGGCAGCGTTTTCTATTTTCTTTGTTTTATTGGGGTGTTGTTATTCCTTTTAGAACATAAGATCATAAGAACTAGGAGCAGGAGTAGCCCATCTGGCCCCTCGAGCCTGCTCCGCCATTCACTGATGTTATGGCTGATCTTTTGTGGACTCAGCTCCACTTTCTGGCCCGAACACCATAACCCTTAATCCCTTTATTCTTCAAAAAACGATCTTTATCTTAAAAATATTTAATAAAGGACCGTCAACTGCTTCACTGGGCAAGGAATTCCATAGAATTTTTGGTGAAGAAGTTCCTCCTAAACTCAGTCCTAACTCTACTTCCCCTTATTTTGAGGCTATGTCCCCTAGTTCTGCTTTCACCCACCAGTGGAAACATCTATCCTATCTATACACTTCATAATTTTATATGTTTCTATAAGATCCCCCCTCATCCTTCTGAATTCTAACGAGTACAGTCCCAGTCTACTCAACCTCTCCTCGTAATCAAACTCCCTCAACTCTGGGATTAACCTAGTGAATCTCCTCTGCACACCCTCCAGCGCCAGTACATCCTTTCTCAAGTAAGGAGTCCAAAACTGAACACAATACTCCAGGTGTGGCCTCACTAACACCTTATACAATTGCAGCATAACCTCCCTAGTCTTAAACTCCATCTCTCTAGCAATGAAGGACAAAATTCCATTCGCTTTCTTAATCACCTATTGCACCTGTAAACTAACTTTTTGCGACTCATGCACTGGGACACCCAGGTCTCTCTGCATAGCAGCATGTTTTAATATTTTATCATTTAAATAATAATCCCTTTTGCTGTTATTCCTACCCAAATGGATAACCTCACATTTGTCAACATTGTATTCCATCTGCCAGACCCGAGCCCATTCACTTAACCTATACACATCCCTCTGCCGACTTCCAGTATCCTCTGCACTTTTCGCTTTACCACTCATCTTAGTGTCATCTGCAAACTTGGACACATTGCACTTGGTCCCCAACTCCAAATCATCAATGTAAATTGTGAACAATTGTGGGCCCAACACAGATCCCTGAGGGACACCACTAGCTACTGATTGCCAACCAGAGAAACACCAATTGATCTTTTGTATGATGTATTGTGAATTGTTAATTGAAAAGTGTTTGTGAATGTTTGCAGAATGGGTTTGCTTCTCTTCTTTGTCCTTTGTGGTTTTAGAGGTTGTTATGGGTATATGGAAACAGAGAGGGGAGTAAGGGCAGTTGAGAATGAGGGAAGGGTTTTTCGAGGTATTACATTGGGTGTGGTTGTCACCTTGGTTTTGGTTTTGTTGGTTAGTAGGTGAGGGAGGCCCCTGGCGAGGGATACTTCTCTGCCAGCAAACAGCAGTTCGCTCGTGAATGGGAGCGAGGTCGGGGGTAGGAGTTGCTGCCAGCTGTTCCTATTGTGCAGGTTTGTCCATGACAGTATGATGGTATGATTAGCATAGCTGCCTGCCATTGATGCAGAACACCGGCTTACCATTGGCCCTGGTCGGTCATGTGCCTCTCCACCGGTTGGTTGAGACCAGTCATGTGACGGTCCCCGATTGGTCGAGAGGCTGAGTTAAGTACGCCCGGCGGTTGTCCTTCTACTGTAATCGACCACAGGGCTAACATCTAGTAGATTAAAACCATACTTTTGTTCAGCAACTCGTCTCGCATTCAATTGATGGTACATCAATTTAATCTACTAGAAATTTGAAGATGGAGCTCCGGATCAAGCCCGAATGCCTCCGCATCAGCCCGCAAACTCCGAACGCATCGGAAATCTTCAAGCATTGGCTGGCGTGTTTCGATAGCTATCTGGCGACCGCAAGCAGCCCCCCCACCATGGCACAGAAGCTTCATATTCTCCATTCCAGCGTGGGCATGGCGGCCTACGCGATGATAGGGGAAGAAAAGGAATACGACATGGCTATGGATAAGCTAAAAGGACAGTTTCTTAAGCCGGTAAACCGAGTGTTCGCCCGACATCTGCTGGCTACCAGACAACAGTTCCCCGGTGAGTCCTTAGATGATTTTTACCGGGCCTTCGCTGTCCTGGGGAGGAATTGCGCCTGCCTCCAAGTTTCAGCCACGGAGTACATGGAACTTTTGATCAGAGATGCTTACGTGGCTGGGATGCAGTCCACCGCTATCCGCCAGCGGATGCTGGAAAAAGACGACCTCAGCCTAACTGAGGCACGGACTCTCTCCACCACCCTGGAGGTCGCTGACATAAACGCCCGCGCCTATGTCCCCAGCCACGCTGCAGCGCCCTGGGCCTCCTGGCACGCTTCCCCACCGCCATCCGCCGCTCCTGGGGCCTGGGCGTCGCCATCTTGGGGCCCCGACCCCACGTGCGGGTCCTGGGCGCCGCCATCCTGGACTGGTGCACAAGGTCCTGCCAGCACCCACTCGGCCGACGATGACAACTATGGATCTTCTCCACGGCTCGCAGCCATTCAGCTCGACCAGTCACAACCACGCACGCTCACCAAGACGACGACGCAAATCCACCTCAACGGGCACGAGACGGACTGCCTGCTGGACTCCGGGAGCTCGGAAAGCTTCGTACACCCTGACACGGTAAGACGCTGCGCGCTCCCTGTCCACCCTGTAAAACACAAAATCGGGTTAGCCTCAGGTTCGCACTCCGTCCAGATCACCGGCTGCTGCATCGCGGACCTCACAGTCCAGGGGAAGGTTTTTTAAAATTATAAACTCCTTATCCTCCCCGACCTTTGCGCACCGGCACTCCTAGGACTGGACTTCCAGTGCAACCTGCAGAGCTTGACCTTCCAATTCGGCGGCCCTATACCCCCCCTCACTGTCTGCAGCCTCGCGTCCCTCAAAGTAGACCCTCCCTCCCTGTTTGCTAACCTCACCCCCGATTGCAAACCCGTCGCGACACGGAGCAGACGGTACAGCGCTCAGGACCGGTCCTTCACCAGGTCCGAGGTCCAGAGGTTGCTGACGGAAGGGGTCATCGAGGCCAGCAACAGTCCCTGGCGAGCCCAAGTGCTGGTGGTCCGGACGGGAGAGAAAAACCGGATGGTCATCGACTACAGCCAGACCATCAACCGGTTTACGCAACTGGACGCGTATCCTCTCCCCCGTATTTCCGCCATGGTAAACGAGATTGCGAAATACAAAGTCTTCTCCACGGTGGACCTCAAGTCCGCTTATCACCAGCTCCCATCCGCGCGGGTGACCGCAAGTACACCGCGTTCGAGGCAGATGGGCGCCTCTACCACTTCCTCAGGGTTCCATTCGGTGTCACAAATGGGGTCTCGGTCTTCCAGGAGATGGACCGAATGGTCGACAAGTACGGATTACGGGCTACCTTCCCGTATCTCGATAATGTCACCATCTGCGGCCACGACCAGCAGGACCATGACACCAACCTCTGAAAATTACTCCAAACCGCAAAACTCCTTAACCTAACTTACAATAAGGATAAGTGCGTGTTTAGCACCGACCGTCTAGCCATCCTCGGCTACGTAGTGCGTAACGGAGTGATAGGCCCCGACCTCGAACGCATGCGCCCCCTGATGGAACTCCCTCTCCCCAATACCCTCAAATCCCTCAAACGCTGCCTGGGTTTCTTCGCATACTACGCCCATTGGGTCCCCAACTACGCTGACAAGGCCCGTCCCCTCATTCAAACCACGACCTTCCTACCGTCGACAGAGGCCTGCCAGGCCTTTAGCTGCATTAAAGCGGACATCGCAAAGGCCACGATGTGCGCCATCGACGAGTCCCTCCCCTTCCAGGTCGAGAGCGACGCATCAGAAGTAGCTCTGGCGGCCACCCTGAACCAAGCGGGCAGACCCGTGGCCTTCTTCTCCAGAACCCTCCAGGCTTCCGAACTCCGCCACCCCTCTGTGGAAAAGGAAGCCCAGGCCATAGTCGAAGCAGTGCGACATTGGAGGCACTATTTGGCCGGCAGGAGGTTTACCCTCCTCACAGACCAACGGTCAGTAGCCTTCATGTTCGATAATGCACAGAGGGGCAAGATTAAGAACAACAAGATCTTGCGTTGGCGGATCGAGTTGTCCACGTACAACTACGATATCTTGTATCGTCCTGGGAAGCTCAATGAGCCTCCTGATGCCCTGTCCCGCGGTACCTGCGCCAGCGCACAGATAGACCGCCTCCGCTCCCTCCACGCGGACCTCTGCCATCCAGGGGTCACCCGTTTCTATCATTTCATAAAGACCCGCAACCTGCCCTACTCCATCGAGGAAGTCAGAACAGTAACCCGTGACTGCCACATCTGCGCAGAGTGAAAACTTCACTTCTACCGCCCCGAGCGTGCACACCTGATCAAAGCATCCCGCCCCTTCAAACATCTCAGCATAGACTTCAAGGGGCCCCTTCCCTCTAACAACCGCAACATTTACTTCCTGATGGTGATCGATGAATACTCCCGCTTCCCCTTCGCCATTCCCTGCCCCGACATGACCACATCAACCGTCATTAAGGCCCTCCTCTCCATCTTCTCCCTGTTCGGCTACCCCGCGTACATACATAGCGATCGGGGGTCCTCCTTTATGAGCAACGAGCTGCGTCAATTCCTGCTCAGCAGGGGCATTGCCTCTAGCAGAACGACCAGCTATAACCCCCGGGGTAACGGACAGGTCGAGCGGGAGAATGGTACCATCTGGAAGAGCATCCTACTGGCCCTCCGGTCCAGAGATCTCCCTATTTCCCGATGGCAAGGGGTGATCCCCGATGCCCTACATTCTATCCACTCACTCCTCTGTACCACAACTAACCAAACACCTCATGAACGTCTTCTGGTTTTCCCCAGGAAGTCGTCCTCCGGATCCCCTCTCCCGACGTGGCTGGTCACCCCCGGACCCATCTTGCTCCAGAAGCACGTGCGGGTGCACAAGTCCGACCCGTTGGTGGAACAAGTTCAGTTACTCCACGCTAACCCGCAGTATGCGTATGTGGAGTACCCCGACGGTCGGCAGGACACGGTCTCCCTCCGGGACCTGGCACCCGCCGGCGTGCGGCCTCCCCCCCCCCCTTCACCACAGACCCCCCCTGCCCCTTTTCCCCTAGCGACCCACCCAGGCCACCCCTTCCTCATCCATGACGTCTCCACCACCAGCCCGGGGTACGGAGACAGTTCACGGACCGTCGCTCCCGGAGTCCAGGACATCAGCTGAACCACCACCATCGGCTGAACCAACGTCACCAACTCCCCTGCGGCGGTCTGCCAGGACGTCATGGGCAACGAAAAGGCTGATCGAGTCCATTTAACTTCAACACCACCATGGACCTCGTATGGACACTATGTACTGTTGCTAAATGTCTGGGCCAGTGGGAAGCCAAGGATACATTTTTTGTTCACTCCTTACTACTCATACCACCAGTTCTCCCCCTCCCCCCCAGCTCTCGCTGACACCCCCCCCCCCCCCCCCGGCTTCTTTCTCCGCAAGGGGTGAATGTGGTGGTATGATTAGCATAGCTGCCTGCCATTGGTGCAGAACACCGGCTTACCATTGGCCCTGGTCGGTCATGTGCCTCTCGACCGGTTGGTTGAGACCAGTCATGTGACGGCTCCCCGATTGGTCGAGAGGCTGAGTTAACCCCGCCTCCAGGGTGGGGTATAAATATCCAGTACGCCCGGCGGTCGTCCTTCTACTGTAATCGACCGCAGGGCTAACATCTAGTAGATTAAAGCCATACTTTTGTTCAGCAACTCGTCTCGCATTCAATTGATGGTTCATCAGACAGTATCGTTAGAAGTGACCACTACACAGTCCTTGTGGAGACACAGCCCAGGTTTCGATGGGTCTACGAGGCAAGGATCGATACTGGATGTGTTTTTTTCGAGAGAAAATTCAGCGGGGATTCTGAGGGAGGGAGGGGGTTCGATGTCAATGATAGAAAGGGGCGGGTCAGGCTCATGGGGCAGGATCAGGTGATTAGATGATGGTGGATAAGAGGGGGTGGGGTGTTGAGAGACCCCCAGTTAGGATAGTCATGTGGAACATGCGGGGGAGGTCCAGTCAAGAGGTCAAGGGTGCTTGCGCATATTAAAAGCTTGCAGGCCGATGTAGCAATGCTGCAGAAGACTCATGTGAAGGTGAAGGACCAGGTGAGACTTAAAAAGGGCTGGGTTAGCCAGCTCTTTCACTCTGGATTTGACAGAAGGGCTAATGGACTGATTTAGCACACGACTAAACCGTTGGCTTTGAAAGTAGACCAAGGCAGGCCAGCAGCACGGTTCAATTCCCATACCAGCCTCCCCGAACAGGCGCCGGAATGTGGCGCTTAGAAGTTGCAGTGGAGACATTGATGTGTTGATAGTTGTGCGTCATGACTAGTCGAATTGTTGGTCATGGTGTCCCGAAATATCGCTTCATGAAGTGACACTTGAGGAAAAAAAACATTCAATCGTGGCATGTTAAATACCAACAAGACATCAGCAGGTATTCGAATGGTCGAACCACTTATGTTGGATTTGCTTCACCTTTGATCTCTTGGTGCTCCTCTTCTGGAGTGAACATTGTCATGATTTTATTTTCTTATGGGTTGTCAAGAATAGATGAGGTTTTAATTGATGCGGTCTCACTGGACTCATGAGTGATTGTACTTTGATTGTCAAGTTATTTTGTACAGATGAACTGAGATCTGTCAGTCTCGCTGTGATCTTGTGTATCTTGTACGGGAATTGTGATTTCTTCATCACTTGTCTCACATTCAGTGGGTAAACTTACCCTGTCTTCTTGTTCATTAAGTAAGGTAAATAGACCTTCATAGTCGTCTGTTCAAATGAGCTGCGTAGACTTTCATGGTCTTCATTTTGTTGTTCAAATGAGCTGGGTAGACTTTCATAGTCTGCTTCTGGTTGCTCAAATGAGATGGATAGACCTTCATAGTCTTCTTCATGCATGGTTGTCACGTTAGAGTCTTCAATTGTTCCATTCTGGAGTCTGTCAATGAGTCCTCTGTAGAGGCTTGCGTCGCTCTCTCTGTGGAGTCAATCAGGGCTCTGTCAACGGAGTTGGTCAATACTCTGTGTGTGGCTTTGTTTTCTTCTTGGCTATTTGACAGGTTGCTGTCATCCAATGTGTCACCGATCTGCAACTGCATCGTGGTAATAGGTTCATCTACTATAGTAGAGTAGTGTTGAGCTTTTCAGCCGTGTTGCTGATGCTAGTACGATCATATCTGAACAACTCAGCCATGTCTGAGTAGTATTCTTTGATAAACAAATCATCTTCTGTACTTTTGGATTTGTTTTTGTGCTCTTCCCTTTTAGAACATAGAACAGTACAGCACAGAACAGGCCCTTCGGCCCTCGATGTTGTGCCGAGCAATTATCACCCTACTCAAACCCACGTATCCACCCTATACCCATAACCCAACAACCCCCCCCTTAACCTTACTTTTTTTAGGACACTACGGGCAATTTAGCATGGCCAATCCACCTAACCCGCACATCTTTGGACTGTGGGAGGAAACCGGAGCACCCGGAGGAAACCCACGCACACACAGGGAGGACGTGCAGACTCCGCACAGACAGTGACCCAGCTGGGAATCGAACCTGGGACCCTGGAGCTGTGAAGCATTTATGCTAACCACCATGCTACGTTTTAATTCACAAATGATCTTCTGTGGTTTTAGATTTGTCTGTGAACGTTTCACTTTTAATTAACAAATCAGTTTCGGGCAGCACGGTGGCCTAGTGGTTAGCACAGCTGCCTCACGGCGCTGAGGTCCCAGGTTCGATCCCGGCTCTGGGTCACTGTCCGTGTGGAGTTTGCACATTCTTCCCGTGTCCCGGGTTTCGCCCCCACAACCCAAAAATGTGCAGAGTAGGTGGATTGGCCACACTAAATTGCCCCTTAATTAGAAAAAATTATTGGGTAATCTAAATTTAAAAAAAAAAACAAATCAGTTTCTTCAGCTTCAGATTTGTGATTGAGCTCTTCACTTTTGATTAACAAATCATCTTCATCAGTTTGGGATTTGTTAATTTTCTCTTCACTTTTTATGCTGCAAATTGTTAGTTCCATGGTGCTTTGAAAGTTATTTTCAACTTTTTGTTGAAGTTCAGGCAATCTGCCTTATGAGGTTGAAGTTTTGGGTTTTGTACCTTTAAGAGTCTTAACTGTGATTTGTGGGCATTTCCCCTTGAAGTGGGCGTGTTCTGAGTCTTCTGACATCATGGCGCAGTTTGTTCGTCGAACGGTGTGCGCTTTTTCTTCAACTGCGCATGCGCGGCTTGTGCATGCACAGATCCATGTCCGAATGGTGTTCAATCATTTTCTGACTGTGCATCCACAGAATGATCTGCGTCCAAAACGCCTTTCTTCAATTGCGCCTGCATGGCTTGCGCATGCGCAGAATGGTCTTCGCATAAAACGGCTATTTTCAACTGCGCATGCGTGGCTGCGGTTTCCTGCACATGCGCAGAACCAGATTTGCGTCTTTTGTTCCCTGGGCAGTTTAAAATGTGCTCAGACACCATTTTAACTTCTTTAGACCCGCAGAGAAGAACTTTTTCGGCCTTCTTTCTTGGTAAAAACTTAATGTTATTTTTTCCTTGCGATCTGCATTTTTCAATCGCGATTTCCAGCGTTAAATCCTGTTCACACAGTCATTTTTCTCTGAGGTGCTCATTATTTATTCCCCAAACAATTTGGTCATGAATTTTAGAATCATGCTGCAGTGAAAAGGTGCAGGATTGTAACAGCAGCTTAAGGTCAGTCACAAAGCTGTTGAAAGATTCCACTTTCTCTTGCAATCTCTTTGCAAAGATGTAGTGCTCATTTATGTCATTTGACTTTGTTGTACAGTGGCTATCAAATTTTTAAGGATCGTTTCACACTTTGTTTTATCTTGATCTTCTGTGTCGTTAAAAGCGTTGTAGATCTCTATTATGTGATCTCCAGCTGTAGTCAGTAAGAGAGCTATTTTCCGAGCATCGGTTGCGTTTGTTAAGTCAGGCGCTTCTACATACAGTTGAAAGTTTTGTTGAAACTATCGCCAGTTATCATTAAAGTTACCATTGGTCCTGAGGTAACGCGAAGCTTGAGGTCTGTCCATCATGCCTGGAATCGGCAGCTTTGTTCGGGAGGCAATGTCTGGAGGTGATGCTTCTGTTGCCAAATAGCTACCTGGTTTTCTCTCTGAACTTACTTAAATTTACTAAGTAGATGCAGCAACCACTCCAGTACCATATTATGTTATGTTATTTGAGTAACATAAGTCGCTACTAACTGTAGACAATGTTGAAAGATACCCCAGTCCTCGAAGTAAGTTGAAAGTATTTATTTAGTAATGACAAACCTATTATTTGAATTCGACACTCTGCTGATTTAACTAGTAACGCAGTAAACTTGACTAGCTGTACGAATTTTATCTAGGCCACATCTGATGGCGTCATTGAGATCTATTGACATCTGTTGTTTCTCCAGTCTCTGCTGGGTGAGTGAGGGCTGGGGCTTGTGTTTTTATAGTGGTTGTGTTATGCCCTCCAATGGTTCGGCCACAGCTGGGTGTTCTGATTAACCCCTTAGTTACATGTCTGTCTATATATCATTACACCGGCTTCAACATTGCTGGAGGAGGTGCTGACGACAGGGGGACTGGAGAAGGGGGTAGTGTTGGCAGATCACGGGGCTATTTTGGAAGAGGAGAAGGCACCGCTGGAAGGGATCAAAGCGAAGTGGGAAGAAGAGTTGGGAGAAGTTATAGAGGAGGGGTTCTGGTGTGAGGTGATCCGGAGGGTGATCGCCTCCACCTCGTGTGTGAGGTTGGGGCTGATACAGCTGAAGGTGGTATGTAGAGCGCACCTGACAAAGGAGAGGATGAGCCGACTCTTTGAGGGGGTAGAGGATCTGTGTGAATGTCGCGGGGCGGGGGGGAGGCCCGCGAATCATGTTCATATATTTTGGTCCTGTCCAAAGCTGGAGGATTACTGGAAGGAGGGTTTTAGGGTAATCTATAAAGTGGTGCATGTGAAACTGGATCCGGGTTCTCGGGAGGCCATATTCGGGGTGTCGGACCAGCCATTATTCTGAACATTTCTTTCAAATCTCCGTTTAACCTTCCTTGTTCCAAGGATTAAAACCTCAGTTTCTCTTGTCACACCACTTCAAAGAAGAGTAGGGAAGTTGCCCTGGCCAATATTTATTCTTCCATCAACATCACCAAATTAACTGATCATTATCACATTGCTGTTTCCGGAGCATCAGGTCCAAAAGAGATTGACACATGGCAGTGTCTCTCTTTATCCTTGGGGGTTTCATGCTCTTTTGGGTGGTCCTTAGGTTTGGACCCAATTAATTGGGCAGATCTCGATCACTGCCTTCGATCTGAGCCAATAAAGGGGCGGGTGCCTTGATGGCTGGGCGTGTCCTAAGCGGTCATTGACCGTGCTTCCTGAGTAAAGGGAGTGGCGGCGATGTGTCTGGAATTGTATCGGTTACCTGAGTATCAGTCTTTTGTCTTATGGAGATTAGGTTGCCAGTGGGTGGGTCGTCGTTGTCTGTTATTGCCAGTGAAATGTGGTATGAGTGGTATGAGTGGCTGCACTGAGTTGGTTTATATGAAACCATCCTTACTTTGCATTTGGATACATCGTCTTATAAACTGAGGGGCTTACTTTATCAGAAATCAAGTAGGGTCCTGCAGATTTGGGGTAGAGGAATGAACTCAGATTGTACAAAGAGACCATGACTTGCTGTCCGATGTATATTCTATCGGGTGTACTGTTTTATCAAAGCAGGCCTTACTCTGCTTTTTCCTAGTGACTAGTCCAACAGCTGCAGCGAGCTGTGCTGCTTTAATATTTTCCATTATTTGCTGAACCGCTTTTTCATGGGTAAGGGCGGTGACTGCGGGGCTGGCCAAATCAAGTCCAAATAAATACTCGGTACCCTTCGTGGATCGTCCGGTCATGAGGGTGTAGTGGGTGTAGCCTGTTGAACTCAACACCATGTTTCTAATAAACATCAGTGCAAATGGGAAAACTGTGTCCATGTTGTATTGTGCTGTTGCACCACTTTTCTAAGGGTTGCCTTTCGGGTTCAGTTCATGCGTTCCACAATTCCGCTTGATTGTGGGTGATAGGCAATGCGAAACTTCTGTTGAATTCTGAAAATTGTTCACTTGTTTTTCATTACTCTTCCTGTGAAGTGCGAACCTTGGTCCGACTCAATGCTACGGGGGAGTCCCCATCTAGCTGGGTTAGAATTTTTGCTGTCGCTTTAGCCATGTTTGTCCTGGGAGGAAATGCTTCCACAATTTTGTAAAGATGTCGATCACGACCAACACATATTTAAATTAATTTTTGCAGGGTGGAGGGGACCAATGTAATCTAATTATATGTTCGTCCATGGTCCATTAACAGGGCAGGTGTGTCTTAGCTGAACTTTCTTTGAGTATCTGGCTGTTCGTTCTGGGCGCAAATGAAACGATTTTCAATGTCGTGGGTTACATCAGTTTTTAAATCGAGCCACCAACAGAGAGGTCTGAGATGGGCAAAGGTGGATTGTATCCCTTGGTTTCCGTGTCCGTCATGGAATTGACAAATAATCTGGTTCCTGTCCTGGGTGGGGACTACATAAATACCATTCTTTAATATGATTCCTTTGTGTGCAGTTAAAGTGTCTTTGAACCTATCATAGGGAGCTGGAAAGTCTCCTTTGAAAATTTCCTTAAGCGTCTTCCTTTTGTGCCTGTGCCAAATCGTGAATATTGGTCTGTGAGACCTGGACCGCGTGTACTGGGGCACTCGGGGGGGTTGCCAAAAGTGACCATGTCATGGGCCTGCTTTGGCTAGGGCGTCTGCTTTTACATTACCGGGTGGGGAGGAACGATGATGGCTTCTAATCTTTATGATTCCATATTTGCGATCTTTATCTTCTTTGAGAATGTGCTTTAGTAATGGCACTGAGGGTAGGGGTTTACCGTCGGCGGATATAAATCCTCTAGATTCCCACAGGGGCAGGAATTCTGTCAAGCTGTTGCAAACATAAACTGTCCGAATATATGTCTGCTGGGGTCGGGAACGAATCTGGGTGCTGCACAATGTATGCAACGGCTGCTAATTCAGCTGCCAGCGAACCTAAATGTCCTGGCAAGTTTAACGATATTTCCTCCAATGCGCGTCCCTGTACTTCTTATACATGTTTGCCACATCCTGTAATCCTTTTTCCGTTAACAATGGTGGAGGAGCCATCGACATAAATTTTTAGCGAATTATCTGTGGGCTGGGTTCCCTGTGGTCTTATGTCTGTTTTTTGTCAGTAGCGATTTGGGAATAAAGGGTCCTGTGTTGTGCCTGGCTGCAATGATTTCACACTCATGTAGGGTTCCTGCAAATTGTAAATTATCGGCCAGAAACGTATGCATTTTGTCCTCTTCACTGTGATGTTGCGACCTTGTAGGAGTAGGGTCTAGCGCGCTGCTCTAATTTGGCTTACTGTACCGTCTTTTAGCCTACCGTCTAACAGTAGCTGTGTTGGGGTGTGCTCGGTCAAAATGGTTATGGGGTTGAGTCCTATTATGTACGGGAAATATTGAACAGCCCAAAAAACTGCGAGCAAGTGCCTTTCGCAGGCAGAAACACCTTGCTCTACCGGATCTATAACTCGTAAGGCATAGGCTACGGGTCCTAAACAATTGTGCCTTACCTGGAGAAGTACGGCCAAAAGGTTTAGGTTGGTGGTCACTACCTCTATTGCGTATGGGGAGTGTGGCTCTGGTACCTTGCAAAGCGGGAACTGTACTTAGGGCGCGTTTCAATGCATCGATGGTATCCGTGTGCTGTGGAAGCCATTTTCATGGGGCCTGTTTCTTCAGGAGCTCGGAAAGTGGGGCTGCCTTTGTGGCAAAACCGTCTATATGGTTCCCACAATAGCCAACCAGTCCTAAAAATGACCGGAGTGCTGTAATATTATGGGGCAAGGGCAATTTAACAATTGAATCAATACGTTTTTGCTCTATCTCACGCTTACCATGCATTCTAACTGTTCCTAAATAAGTGACCTTTTCTTGGAGAATTTGGGCTTTTTTGGGGTTGATTTTACATCCAATTTCTTTTAGGAGACCTAATAGTTTGGAAAGAAGCGAAATGTACTCTTCCTTGGTGTCAGTCTGTAGGAGCAAGTCGTCCACATATTGAATGAGGCATTCGGGTCGGGAAAATTTCGATAATCCATTCACCAAATGTCTGTGAAAAATGGAGGGGGAGTTGTGGAAACCTTATGGAAGGCATGTCCCTGGAAGGTGAACGCAAATTTATACTGTGATGTACCATCAATTCACTGAGAGGCAGAGAGAGCGAGTGAACATTAGGCTTTATTAGTCATGAACTTGCCAAGCCAGTCGGTTGTACAGATGAGTGCCACCCACAGGTGGCTGATCTATATATGGCCCCAGTGAGGGCGGAGCCAGAGGCCGAACCCAGCAGGGTTACAGTACAGTACCTGTAAGTATCTCGTATCACCACTTCCAGGTCATAGGTTACAGTATCATACAGACAGCTCATGCATTAGGTGAATACATTCACCACATTCACCCCCTGTTAAAAAAATTAAGTCCAGTGGGGGTGATGTGGAGTCATTACATATTCAGTCTATCTGGAGGCCAGATCGTTCTCTTCGACCTCCTCAGCTCTGGTGGTGCAGAGCGCACAGTTGTTGTAGATGGTGACACCAGTGCATTGTGTCTGGAGCTTGAGCCTCACTCCGGCGTGTCGGAGACAGTTTGGGGTGTACGGCATGCTGGGGGTGGCGATGGGCAACGGATAGGGGGGCGCATTGGCAGGGGAACCAGCTGGCGCCAGGTCTCGTAGGGAGACTGTATCTTACCGTCCGTCCTGGTGCGCGATGTAGACGTACTGGGGGTTGGCGTGCAGCAGCTGAACCCACTCGACCAGTGGGTCAGTCTCATGGCTCATTATGTGCCGGAGAAGGACCGGTCCTGGAGTTGTCAGCCAAGATGGAAGTGAGACGCCAGAGATGGACTTCCTAGGGAAGACAAACAAATGGTTATGAGGGGTCTCGTTTGTGGCTGTGCAGAGGAGTGATCTAATGGAGTGGAGGGCGTCAGGGAGGACCTCCTGCCAGCGGGGGGGGGGGGGGGGGGGGGGGGGGGGGGGGTCGGGAGACTTATAGACCTGAGGGCCAGAAGAACGGCCTGCCATACCATTGCGTTCTCCCTCTCCACCTATCCGTTTCCTTGCGAGTTATAGCTTTTAGTCCTGCTCGAGGCGATGCCTTTGCTGAGCAGGTACTGACGTAGATCATCGCTCATGAACGATGTGCCCCAGTCGCTGAGAATGTAGGCAGGGAAACCGAAGTGTGAAGATGTTGTGCAGTGCCTTTATTACAGTGGCTGAGGTCATGTCAGCGGGGAAGCAGGAGTAACTCATCGTTGACGGTGAGAAAGTATATATTACGGTTGGTGGAGGGGAGCGGCTCTTTGAAGTCAATGCTCAGGCGCTCAAAGGGCCAGGAGGCCTTTACCAGGCGGGCCTTGTCTGGCCGGTAGAAGTGCGGTTTGCACTCCATGCAGACTTGGCAGTCCATGGTCATTGCCTTGACCTCCTTGGTGAAGGGTAGATTGTGGGCCTTAATGAAGTGGGTAAGCCGGGTGACCCCTGGGTGAACAGAGGTCATTGTGGATAGCCCGGTCGGTCATCTTGCACACTGGGGGCAGTGCATCTGGGGGCTCGTTGAGCTTCCCCGGACGATACTTGATATCGTAGTTGTAGGTGGAGAGTTCGATCCTCCACCTCAAGGTTTTGTCATTTTTTTATTTTGCTCCGTTGTGCATTGTCAAACATGAAGGCGACCGACCGCTGGTCTGTGACGAGGGTGAACCTCCTACCGGCTAGGTAGTGCCTCCAGTGCCCCACGGCTTCCACTATGGCTTGTACTTCCTTCTCGACCGAGGAGTGTCAAATTTCGGAAGCGTGGAGGGTCCTAGAGAAGAATGCTGCAGGCCTGCCCGCGTGGTTGAGTGTGGCGGCCAGTGTGATGTCTGACGCATCGCTCCCATTCTGAAAGGGGATGGACTTGTCCACCGCGTGTTGTCGGCCTTGATGAGGTAAAGCCGGAGTGGGTCTCATCCGTCAGGGGAAAAATGGTGGTTTGAATAAGTAGGCGGGCTTTGTCCGCATAGTTGGGGACCCACTGGGCGTAGTATGGGAACAACCCCAGGCATCGTTTTAGGGCCTTGAGGCTGTGGGGAGGGGGGAGTTCTGTGAGGGGGTGCATGCCGTCGGGGTTGGGGCCTAGGACTGTGTTCTCCACAACTTAGCCAAGGATGGCCAGTCGGATAGTGTTGAAAACGCACTTTTCTTTGTTGTATGTCAGGTTGAGGGATTGGGCGGCCTGGAGAAACCTCTGAAGGTTGGCGACCTGGTCCTGCTGGTCATGGCCGCAGATGGTGACATTGTCCAAGTACAGGTATGTAGCCCGCAGCCCGTACTGGTCCACCATTCGGTCCATCGTCCTCTGGAAGACTGAGACCATGTTAGTGACGCCGAAGGGGACTCTGAGGAAGTGGAAAAGTTGGCCGGCTACTTCAAAGGCAGTGTAGTGGTGCTCTTCCAGGTGGATCGGGTGCTGGTGGTAGACCGACTTCAGATCGACCGTTGAGAACACACGGTATTGCGCGATCTGGTTGACCATCTCCGCTATGGGGGAGGGGGTACGCATCCAGTTGCGTGAGCCGGTTAATTGTCTGGCTGTAGTCCACAACCATCCGATTCTTTTCCCCGGTCCGGACGACCACCACTTGCGCTCTCCAGGGGCTGAGGTTACTGGCCTCAATGATCCCTTCACTCAGCAGTCGCTGGACCTCCGACTTAATAAACATCATGTCTAGCGAACTGTACCGCCTGCTCCTGGTGGCGATGGGATTACAGTTAGGAGTGAGGTTCATAAAGAGCGAAGGGGGAAGACCTTGAGGGTCGCGAGGCTGCATAGCATGAGGGGGACAAAGGTCCGCCGAACTGTAAGGTCAGGCTTCGGTGGTAACATTGGAAGTCCAATCCGAGCAGTTGGGGGGGGGGGGGCGTACTCTGCACCCTGCATCACGAGATTGGCGATACAGTACCCCCGGATCTGAACCGACTGTTGGGCAGCCGGCTCTCCAACCTGGGTGGTTGCCACCTGCTCCTCTGCTGCCCGTTCTGCTACTGCAGCTTCCTCCTCCTCCTCGAGCAGCACCAGCTCGTATAGCCGTAGTGCTTCGCCCAAGGCTGCAACGACGAAGAGGAAGGCTACCATTGCTGGTTGAATTCCAATATCCATTGTCTGCAGGGGGTGAAATGGCGACATGTTAGCATGGTGCGTACCCCCGTGTCCAACCAGGTCCACTAGGCTACATGGTGGATCCCGGTTAGCACTGCGGGATCAGCCCCAGCATCTCCCTCACGCCCCCACCCCCCCCCCCCCTCATCCCAACACCACTGGCCCCGTCAATGGCAGGTGCCGAGGGGGCCTCTGGCCATGGCACCTGTCCCTGCTGCCAGGTGCACCATTGGTTGGCACTGCCCCTGCCAGGAGTGGGTACCGCTGCCCTCATAGGGGCTACTGTCGGTGTTGCCCTGGGTGGGCCACTGGCGGGTGGCGGCCGGGTTGGGGGCGGGGGGATGTTTGTGATGGTGGTGGGGTTCAGGGGTTAGCGGGTGGGGGCACCCATATGGTCGGTGTCACTCTGCAGAACCAGGGGCCAGGGTGAGGGGTTAGTGGGTTGCAGCAAGATGGCTGCCTTGCAGGCCGTAGTGAAGTTAAAACTCACCACTATTCTTAGAATTCCCCCTATACCAAAAACAAGGTTGATATTCTAAATGGTGAACAGGGATTCTCACTCCCTGACTCCGATGCAGGCTTCTGTGGGTGCTATTCAGGTAAAACTATCTTTTCAAGTTATCCCCCGGTATAACCCATACCTTCACCGAAGAATTTTACCTACTTACCCCTTAATAGCATCGATGTCCTGGGTCCTGCGTTATTAAGGAAGTGAAGTAAGCTAATAACCACTTTTTCAGGTTAAGTTATTTTTATTATTATATTTTTTCTTTTAAAAGCTGCAAACACTTTCTTTACAGAAAGGTAAAAAGATCTTGCTTCTGGATGCTGCTGGTTGGTTGTAGAAACCTTCAGGCCCACCTTGGCAATCGATCTTCTTAAAATCTGGTCTTCTTGAGTTGTATTTGCTGGTGAACTCGGTTGCTATGTCCTGTCCTTCCCATGCACCGAGCTGTGAGAGCTGGCTCTGGCTCTGCTCTTACCCTTTCTTCCGGTGGTTTATATTCTCTTTCGAAGAGTTATTAAGTTTTAACGACTTTATTGTAAATGGGCTTGTTTCACTTTGATAGTTTCAAAATATCTTTGATGTAAACATTTTACTACAACTAATTATTCATTTTGGGCATATCGTCTCCTCTCAGATCTGATTAAACAATGCTTTGGTTTCAATAGTTAACTTTTATTTCTGTGATTTCGAATCGTTTAATTTTCCAATTGTTCCCAGCTCATAACTTTGCCTTTGATTTTGACTTAAATGATGTTTCTCGTAGACAGGTCGTCTCCAATTTTCTTTTAATTGACTTGATGTTCATAGAATTTTACACTTTAGAATTGACACCAAATTCGACTGAGCATCTTCCATCCTTTCCAGCTGTTTACTAAGAGAGTTTATTTCAATTAAGGTGTGAAACTTTGCTTTTAGCTGTATGCTAAAATTTAACTTGGTTATGACTTGAAAGACTTGCCTGTTTTAAACATTCGTCACTTAATGCAATTGAAACTCTCATCCATGCTTTTCCAGATGCTTCCTGAGATAGTTACATTCCATGAAGGTGTGAGCCATTGTTTTAGCTTACCACATGAAACCTGTGTGTTTGCTAAACCTGCTTGTGAGCAAGAATCTGCATTTTACAACCCTGCTCTTTGAAGCTGCTATGAAACTTTTGTGGGATCTTTCCCTGTATCCTCTCAAACCAGATATTGCCAGACTTCCATGTTTCAAATGACACATTTTTCTGTATTTTCAAGAACAGTAGTAATGGTGGTACATGACTGGACACTACCCCAGTCCCACGGGGAGTCACCCCGACCACTCGGCCTGTTCCCCCTTCACCCCCCCCACACCCTGGCCCTGGCAAGGCCCCCTCAGGCCGGCCAGCGTCCGGCCCGGCAGCTCACATTCGCTCCTCTCCCTGTCCTACCTCTGCTCCCTCTTCCTCATCAGGTAATGGAGAATTGCGATTTGGTGTCAGATCAGTGCCCGCCGCAATTTTGCCGTCAGAACCAATTCTCCGCCCAATCGCGTTTCCTAATTTTGCCATCGTCTGGCAGAGAATTCCGCCCTTAGTCTCAGAAATGGAGAATCCCGCCACAATCTCATGTTAACAGAGCGAGTGCATCTGAACATGTGGCTACATGCCTGGTGCAGGAGTGAAGGCTTCAGATATGTAGATCATTGGGATGCCTTCTGGAGAAGGTGGAACCTGTGCATGAAGGACGGGTTGCACCTAAACTGGAGGGGCACCAATATCCTGGGCGGGAGGTTTGCTAAAGCTCTTCAGGAGGGTATAAATTAGTTTGGCAGGGGGATGGGAACCAGATCTATGGATCAGAGGAGAGGGAACAGGCAGAAATAGTACGCAGCAAGTCTGTGAGGAAGGATAGACAGTTGATAGGGCAAAGTTGCAAAGTGGGATGGGTTAAAGCAGGGGTGGGCAAACTTTTCCGTGCAAGGGCCACATTCAGAAATTCACAATTCACAAAGGGCCGCATAGTATATTAAGTAAAATAATTACTTCACCCGGTTATGATTCTGGGCGCCTCATATAGAACATAGAACAGTACAGCACAGAACAGGCCCTTCGGCCCTCGATGTTGTGCCGAGCAATGATCATCCTACTCAAGTCAACGTATCCACCCTATACCAGTAAGTAACCCAACAGCCCCCCCCCCCCCCCCCCCATTAACCTTAAAAAAAAAATGAAAAAAAAAAAAAATTTTTTTTTTTTTTTTAATGACTTGGTGGGCCGCAGAAATACCTTTGGTGGGCCGCATGCGGCCCGCGGGCCATAGTTTGCCCACCCCTGGGTTAAAGTGTGTCTGTTTCAATGCAAGGAGTGTCAGGAATAAGGGAGATGTACTTCGAGCATGGATCAGTACTTGGAACTACGATGTTGTTGCCATTACAGAGATATGGTTTTCACATGGGCAGGAATGGTTGTTAGATGTTCCGAAGTTCAGATGTTTTAAGAAGGATAGGGAGTGAAGTAAAAGAGGAGGGGGAGTGGTACTGTTAATTAGAGAGTGCACCACAGCTGCAGAAAAGGAGGTAGTTGAGGAGAGTTTGTCTACTGAGTCAGTATGGGTGGAAGTCAGAAACAAAAAAGGAGCAGTCACTTTATTGGTAGTTTTCTATAGCCCCCCCAATAACAGCAGAGAGATAGATTGGGCAACAGATCTTGGAAAAGTGCAGAAGTAACAGAGTTGTTGTCATGGGTGACTTCAACTTCCATAATATTGACTGGAACCTCCTTAGTGCAAATGATTTGGATGGAGCAGATTTTGTCAGTTGTATCCAGGAAGGATTCCTGACTCAATATGTAGATAGGCCGACTCAGAGGGAGGCCATATTGGACTTGGTGCTTGGCAATGAACCGGGCCAGGTGTCAGATGTCTCCATGGGAGAGCATTTAGGTGACAGTGACCACAACCCCTTGACCTTTACCATAGTCATGGAGAGGGATAGGAACAGACAGTATGGAAAGGTAAACTGAGAACAGATGTTCTCAGGGAAATGCAGAACAGTAATGTGGGGGTTGCTTAAGGAGCACTGGAGCGAGTGCTGGAAAGTTGTTTCCCACTGAGACAAGGAAGGAATGGTAAGGTGATTGTCCCTTGGATGACAAGTGAAGTGAAGCTTCTAGTCAAGAGGAAGAAGGAAACTTGCGTAAGGTTGAGGAAGCAAGGATCTGGCATGGCTCTACAGGGTTACAAGGTAGCCAGGAAGGAACTCAAAAATGGACTGAGCAGAGCTAGAAGGGAGCACGAAAAAGCCCTGGTGGGAAGGATTAGGGAAAATCCCAAGGCGTTCTGCACTTGTGTGAAAAATAAGAGGATGATCACAGTGAGAGGAGGGCCAACGTGGTATAGTGGAGGGAACTTATGCCAAGAGTCTGAAAAGATGGGGGAGGCCCTGTATGAATATTTTGCTTCAGTATTCACTAGAGAGAGGGGCCTTGTTGCTCATGAGAACAGTGTGAACCAGGTTAATAGGCTTGAACAGGTTGTTATTAAGAAGGAGGATGTGTTGGAAATCCTGAAAAACATCAGGATAGATAAGTCCCCTGAACCAGACAAGATGTACCCAAGGTTACTGCGGGAAACAAGGGAGGAGATTGCTGCACCGTTGGTGATGTTCTTTGTGTCATATATATATTAATCTTTTGAACCAGCCGAGTTGTTGAAATGAGTAGTAGTCTTTTTGTGAAGATAAACTAATTTATTCAGTAATATAAATTAATATTATGAGTTCTTTTTACTTAATACTCAACTGGTAAAACAATTGAACAATTGTAGATATAACTAATTAAATTATACGATACAATACTTTGATAACTAACAACTTCTTCTCTCTCTCTTGCTTTCCTATGTCTGATATACTATGCCTGGCAAATATTTCTCTGCATACTTTGATTACAGTATTAGATGTAAGATCATTCAACTTCATGACTTTTGGAAAATTTCAACAATATCCAATGACTAAAATATAATCCTTGCCCAATGAATGAAAGAGATCAATGCCCACTTTCACCCATGGTGACGTAACAATGTTGTGCTGTTGCAATGGTTCCTTACATTGTTGACTCTGATGTGTTTGACACGTTGAACATGATGAGATCATGTCTGAGATATATTTATTTATACCTGGCCAATATATTGATTGTCTGGCACGACGTTTACATTTCTCTATGCCTAGATGACCTTAATGAAGTCTAGTAAGCATTTCTGACTTCATGCTGGCTGGTATGACGATTCAATCTCAGTGTGGTGAATGTATAATACGTATAATTCTCATTGTGTATCACTGTGTCCCTGTGGGCTCCATCTGTGAGCCGTTGCGAGGCTCTGCCCACAGGGGGAGATGAGGAACTTGTACAGGGCTCCACCCTTGGCTCCGCCCATGGCTCCGCCCATAGCTCCTCCTACTACCGGAAGCAAAAAGTGCTGCGGTCTTGTGAGCCTGCCCTCAGTTCTTCTGGTCGCAGGCAGGCTCAGTTGTAAGTCGATTAAAGCCACAGTTTACTTCCACTCGTGTCTTGAGTGAATTGATGGTCTCATCAATTTAATCAACTTAAAAAACCACCATGGAATCAGCCCTCCAACCTGATCAACTGGAACTGGACCCGCAGGCCGCAGAAGTGAAGGAAATCTTTCTACACTGGCTTCGGTGCTTCAAGGCCTACCTGGCTGCGTTGACTACCTCTGCGGTTACTGAAGAGCAGAAACTCAGTCTCCGACACGCATGGGTGAGTCATCGCATTTCTACTCAACTCAACTCAACTCTACTCAACATCGAAGCCCTCGCTATACTCGACCACCTATATGTGTGGCCTGTAAATGCAGTTTACGCGCGGCATATTTTCACTACCCGCCGCCAGCGCCCCGCAGAGTCGCTAGAGGACTACCTGCTTGACCTAAAAGCTCTTGCATGGGAATGTAACTTTCAGGTTGTAACTGCCTCCCAGCATATGGAACTCGGTGTCCGTGATGTGTATGTTGAAGGGGTCCGGCCCAACTACGTGCACCAGCGTCTCCTCGAAAAAGGAGCCCAGAACCTGGAGGACACAGTAACGCTAGCAACCTCGCTGGAGGTCGCGTTCCAAAGTCTGAACTCGTTCCCAGCCAACCACGCGACCCCATCATGGACCCCCACCACGGAGCGCCATCGTGCCATTTCTGCGGTCAGCCCCAACACCCACGGCAGCACTGTCCGGCCCGCAACGCGACCTGCAGCAGCTGCGGTCGAAAAGGACATTTTGCAAAGCTATGCTTGTCTAAAGCTAAACCCGCAAACTCTACGCTATCCAGAGCAATCGTCCCTCCAACTCGGAGGCCCGCAGACCCCGCAATGTTGCAACGTGTCTGCCGACTCCGCCTCCGCACGACATGTGTGACTCATGGGGGCCGCCAGCCATCTTGGCAATCCTCCCACACGTGGCCGGCCATGTGCGAGTCACGGGGGTGGCCATCTTGGACGCCATTTTCCTCATCACCCGCCACGTGCGATCAACGGGGGCCACCATCTTGGCCATCACCCGATGTGAATATCGACGACTACGACCTCTGCGGACAGTCATCATGGGGCCGCTCCAGCACCGCCGACCACACCACCGACTACCCGCAGCGCAGTGCAGTCACTTTGGACCAATCGCGGCCAAAGCACCTCAAAAGCTCAATGATGTCCGTTCAGGTCAACGGATACAGGACACCGTGCCTCTTCGACTCCGGGAGCACTGAGAGCTTCGTTCATCCAGAACTGGTAAGACATTGTTCGCTCCCTATCTTTCCAGCATGGCACAATATCTCCCTCGCCACGGGGTCGCACTCGGTCCAAATACAAGGGCGCACTGTTGCGACATTAACGATACAGGGCACTAACTACTCCAACTTCCAGTTGTATGTACTCCCAGACCTCTGTGCCTCTCTCCTACTCGGCCTCGATTTTCAATGCAATCTTAGAAGTCTAACACTCAGCTTCAGCGGACCCCTGCCCCCCCCCCCCTCTCTATATGCAGCTTAGCGACTCTAAAAATCAACCCCCCTCCACTCTTCGCTAATCTAATCGCTAACAACAAACCCGTAGCCACTCGCAGCAGGCGGTATAGCCTGCAGGACAGGGTATTTATTAGAGCCGAAGTACAGCGGCTCCTACGTGAGGGAGTCATAGAGGCCAGTAATAGCCCCTGGAGAGCTCAAGTGGTGGTCGTCAAGACCGGGGAAAAGTTCCAGATGGTGGTTGACCATTAAGCGGTTCACGCACCTCGATGCGTACCCTCTCCCCCGGATTGCAGACATGGTCAACCATATCGCCCAGTACCGCATCTTCGCCACAGTGGATCTGAAGTCTGCATACCACCAGCTCCCAATCCGCCCGGAGGACCGCCACTACACAGCATTCGAGGCAGATGGCCGCCTCATCCATTTCTTCCGGGTCCCCTTTGGCGTCATGAATGGGGTCTCCATGTTACAATGAGCAATGGACCGAATGGTGGACCAGTACGGGCTGCGGGCCACGTTTCTGTACTTGGGTAACATCACCATCTGCGGCCATGACCAGCAGGACCACCACGCCAATCTCCACCAATTTCGCCAAACCGCCCAAAAACTCAACCTCACATACAACAAGGAGAAATGCATTTTCCGCACAACCAGGCTAGCCATCCTCAGCTACATCATGGAAAACGGGGTCCTGGGGCCTGACCCGGACTGAGGGAGTCTTAGAGCTCCCTCTCCATCACTGTTCCAGGGCCCTCAAGAGGTGCCTTGGATTCTTATCCTATTACGCCCAGTGAGTCCTCCAGTATGTGGAGAAAGCCCGCCCACTATTTAAGACCACACTCTTCCCACTGTCAGCCGAGGGCCGCCAGGCCTTCAACTGCATCAAGGAGGACATCGCCAAAGCCGCCATGCGTGTGGTGGATGAATCCGTCCCCTTTCAGGTGGAGAGCGACGCCTCAGAGGTTGCTCTCGCCGCCACTCTGAACCAGGCAGGGATACCAGTCACCGTCTTCTCCCGAACCCTCTCCACTTCAGAACTTTGACGCTCCTCAGTCGAAAAAGAAGCTCAAGCCATTGTGGAAGCCGTACGGCACTGGAGGCACTACCTCACTGGTAGGAGGTTTACCCTCATCACCGACCAGAGATCGGTTGCCTTCATGTTCGACAACTCGCAACGGGGCAAAATTAAAAACGATAAAATCTTGAGGTGGAGGATCAAACTCTCCACCTATAATTATGATATCATATATTGGCCGGGGAAGTTCAACGAGCCCCCAGATGGCCTGTCCCGCGGCACATGCGCCAGCGGGCAAGATGACCAATTATAGGCTATCCACAATGACTTCTGCCACCCGGGGGTCACCCGGCTCGCCCTCTACATCAAGGCCCGCCAATCTGCCTTTCTCCACAGAGGATGTAAAAGCTATCACCAGGAATTACCCGATCTGCGCGGAGTGCAAACCGCACTTCTATAGACTAGACAAGGCCCACCTGGTAAAGGCTTCCCGGCCCTTTGAACGACTGAGCATCGATTTCAAAGGGCCCTCCCCTCGACCAACCGTAATGTGTACTTCCTTAACATCATAGACGAATTCTCCCGCTTCCCCTTTGCCATCCCGTGCCCCGATATGACGTCCCATACAGTCATCAGAGCCCTGCACAGTGTCTTTATTCTATTTGGTTTCCCTAACTATGTCCACAGCGACAGGGTTTCATCATTTATGAGTGACGAGCTGCATCAGTACCTGCTTGGCAAGGGCATCACCTCGAGCAGGACTACCAGCTATAACCCCAAGAGGAACGGGCAGGTGGAGAGGGAGAACGTGACGGTCTGGAAGACCGTCCTACTGACCCTCCGGTCCAGGAATCTCCCAACCTCCCACTGGCAGGAGGTCCTCCCCGACACGCTCCATGCAATTAGGTCCCTCCTGTGTACGGCCACTAATCAGACCCCTCACGAGCAATTATTTGTTTTCCCTAGGGGCACTACCACGGGGGCTTCGCTTCCATCTTGGTTGAGGACAGCGGGTCCGGTTCTCCTCTGGAAGCACGTCCGGGCACACAAAATGGACCCGCTAGTAGAGAGGGTACTAGTGCTACACTCAAACCCACACTAAGCCTTTATCGAACACCCCGACGGCCGTCAGGACACCGTTTTCCTCCGGGACCTGGCGCCTGCAGGATCCACCACCGCCACCACCACCGCCAAGGTACCCCTCACAGCACACACCCCCGACCCCCCACGCCCTGCGCCCCCGCGCCTACAGGTTTCCTGCACAGCCTTTCGCCCATCGCACTGGTCAGGAATGAAGCTCTGAATGAACCACCCCCAGAGTCCACCCTCAGATCCACACCGGACATCAGCACACAGCCATCCGAAGCGGCTGCAACCCCGGTGCTCCGCAGATCCCAGCAGACGATTCGGGCACCGGACCGACTCAATCTGTAGACCCGTCACCCCCGCCGGACTTGATTTTTTTTACAGGGGGTGAATGTAGTGAATGTATAATACATATAATTCACACTGTGTGTCACTGTGTCCCTGTGGGCTCCATCTGTGAGCCGTTGCGAGGCTCTGCCCACAGGGGGAGATGAGGAACTTGTACAGGGCTCCATCCTTGGCTCCGTCAATGGCTCTGCCCATAGCTCCTCCTACTACCGGAGGTATAAAGTGCTGCGGTCTTGTGAGCCTGCCCTCAGTTCTTCTGGTCGCAGGCAGGCTCAGTTGTAAGTCGATTAAAGCCACAGTTTACTTCCACTCGTGTCTTGAGTGAATTGATGGTCGCATCACTCAGCAAAATACCATCCACGGTAGTCAGTTCGGACTTTATACTCTGGGTTTGTGGCCAATGACCTTTTGGCTATCCATGTTGTAGATGATGTTTAATTTTGGTCAAAGCGGCATCTTTCTGTGTTTCTGCACAAATTTGTTGAAACTTTGAATCAGAGGTTGGAAGTAACTCTCTGAAAAGTTGCAGATGAGAATCAATGTCATTGATTGATTTTTCTTGAAGAATTTCAGTGTTGAAATGAAATGAAAATCGCTTATTGTCACAAGTAGGCTTCAAATGAAGTTACTGTGAAAAGCCCCTAGTCGCCACATTCCGGCATCTGTTCAGGGAAGCTGGTACAGGAATTGAACCGTGCTGCTGGCCTGCCTTGGTCTGCTTTTAAAGCCAGCGATTTAGCCCTGTGCTAAACCAGCCCCCTGACAAATCTGGACAGTGTCAGCTATGACTAAATCTTTACCTGGAGTATATATAAGATTAAAATCATATTTGCGCAGTTTCGTCATAAGTCTTTGTAGTCTTAGTATCATATCATTTAAATTATTTTCAATAATGTTGACAAGTGGACGATGGTCAGTTTCTACAGTAAACCTCGGTAAACAATAAACATAATCGTGGAACTTGGTTATTCCAGTCACAAGTCCAAGACACTCCTTTCAATCTGGGCGTACCTACACTCAGTCAAAGTCATGGATCTGGATGTGTAGGCGATGGAAACCCAATTATTGAAATGGTCTTGTTGAAGTAGAACTGCACCTATGCCATTCTGACTAGCGTCAGTCGAAATTTTAGTGGGCCTGGTCGGATCAAATAATGACAAGCTGGGAGCTTGGATCAACTGTTGTTTCAGATCTTCAGTATGACTGAGTCCAGTTGAAATCAGTATTCTTGAAAATGAAATGAAATGAATGAAAATCACTTATTGTCACAAGTAGGCTTCAATGAAGTTACTGTGAAAAGCCCCTAGTCGCCACATTCCGGCGCCTGTCCGGAGGCTGGTACGGGAATCGAACCGTGCTACTGACCTGCTTGGTAAGCCAGTGATTTAGCCTGGTGAGCTAAACCAGCCCTTTCTGATCAGCTGACATAATGTAGTTGTTCTGCTCGAAAGATTTAAGATGAACTTCCCCAGAAAGTTGACAAATCCTAGAAAGCGTAAGATTGCTTTCTTGTCTTGTGCAATTTGCACTGACTTGATGGTTTGCACCTTGTCTTCTTCCAGCTTGATACGATTGGCTGTAATGTTGTCACCTAAGAATTTCAAAGAAGAGGCGGCAAACATACATTTAGCTTGGGTCAGCTTTAAACCGTAGTTGTGTATTCTCTTGAACATTTCTGAGACGACTCATGTGTTCTTCTGGTGTTGTGGATCGGTGATTAGGTCATCTACGTAAACATGAACACCTTCAATGTTCTCTGTCATTTGTTCCATTGTACGATTAAATATTTCTGATGCAGAAATAATTCCGAAGGGCACTCTGTTGAAACAATACCTCCCGTAAAGTATGTTGAAGGTACAGAGGAGCTTGCTGGAGTCATCAAGCTGCATCTGCCAAACCCTTGTGAGGCATCCAGTTTGGTAAAAATTCTGGCATTGGCCATTTCTCATGTGATTTCCTCTTTCTTTGGCATTGGATAGTACTCTCGTCTAATATTATGATTGAGATCTTTAGGATCTACACAGACTAGGGAGCAAATCCAGTCAGTCGGTTGTGTTACCTTTAATATGATTCCTTGCACTTGCAATCTTGTTAATTCAACCTTCAATCTTTCTCTGAGAGGAGCAGATATACGGCTTGGTGGATGTATCACTGGCTTGGCATCATTTTTCAAAAGTATCATGTATTGAAATGGCAGTGTTCCCATACCATGAAATACATAAGGGTATTCAAAAAAAGTAGCTGGATGTCTTCTCTAATTGTAACTAATTCACAAGTATTGAAGAAAATTCATTGAATGAGCTGCAAATCTTTACAAGCTTGAGCACCCAATAGTGAAGAACGATTGTCATCTACTATCTCAATTCGGATTTTTTTTGTGAATGTCCCTGTTGGTGGCACTTAAATAGCATGAGCCATGTGAGAAAATTGGATTGCCATTATAATATTTTAATGAAGACTATGGAGGACCTATGTCATAGTGATCTTAGACAAGTCCTTGGAATTAAAAAGATTCGCTGAAGCACCTGTATTTAATTTGTGATTGGAACATTATTAATATATATCGTCATGATGGATTCGTTGCTGACATTGACTCGTTGATCTTTTTTTGCATGACGATCTTTTGTATTTTGTGAGGAGCTTTTTTTTGTTGCTCAAAGATAATTCTTGCTTGCTTGCAGACTAGTCTTCATTGATGCTTCAACCACTCCAACAAAGAAGGTATTTTCTGACGAGAAAATGTTATCATCTTGTGTGACATCTTGTTGAGTGTTGATTTGTTCATCTTTGTCAACAGCTCCCACATTGTAGTTCTTTTTATGTGCAGGAGGGATATACCTTGCGGATGATTGACACTAAGAAGTATAATGATTCATCTTTGAACATCTCAAACAGCGGTTCCCAAAAGCAGGACAGTTTTGCTTTAAGTAGGCGTTGCTACACCTATGACACGTCATCACATTGTCGTTGTGACGTATCAGTGATGTCCGCGCATGCGCAGACCTCTTTTGCGGAGTCTCGCATTTCAGTATGAACTGCGCATGTCCCGAGTTTGAAAATGCATGCGCTGGGTAGCTGCTGTTCCAAACGGTCTTCTGCGTTGCCTGCGACACCATTTTTATTTTTTCAGCCTTGTGGTAGACTTTTACACCTTTATCTTTGGCATAAAATTCTAAATACTGCCTTTTGGTCTGTTTACTGGAGATGCATTTATCTATTGCAATTTTCAACGGTATATAATTTTGCCGATTTAAAGCTCCTCTTACATTATTATCAGTTATTCCATAAACAATTTGATCTTTCACAAGAGAATCATGAAGATTAGCATAGCTACAGGTTTGAGCTAAGAGTTTGAGATCAGTAATGAAGTATTCACCGGTTCACCAATTTTTTGGACTCGCTTATGAAACCTGAATCTCTCTAAAATTTCATTAGTTTGCATTTTGCCATCGAATTTCAAGATTACTTGTTAAAACTTCAATTTATCCTCACCAGCAGCAAAATTTAACAAATTGTATATTTCAGATACTTGCTGTCCTGCTAGGGACAGAAGTAAAGTGACTCGCCTTGCATCAGACCCAGCGTTTAAATCACTTGCTTCCAGGTAGAGCTGGAATTGTTGTTTAAACAACTTCCAATTTAAATTAAGATTACCAGTGGTCTTTAGATGTCTGGGAGAATGCACTTGGTCCATTGAAACTCTGTCTTTGTCGAAGATTCCAATGTTGTGATGACTTCACCAGTTGAATAGTTGATTCAGATTTTTCTTCTTTTTGTTCAAATTTTCTTTACTAGTCTTTCTTAAAAGCCTAATTTAACCTGGTACCATGTTACATTACTTTATGTAATATATACATATATTACTCTTTTTAACCAGCCAAGTTGTTGAAATGAGCAGTAGAGATGTACTTCTTGTAAAGATAAACTAATTTATTGAGTAATATAAATTAATATTGTGAGTTCTTTTTACTGAATACTCAACTAGTAAAACAAATAAACAATCGTAGGTATAACTAACTAAATTATACAATAGAATACTTTGATAACTAATAACTTCTTCTCTCTCTCTCGCTTTCCTATGCTGATTACTCTGCACTCCTGATACACACTCCTTCAGAAAGAGCAGCTTTATAAAACCCTAGTTAGACCACACCTGGAATATTGTGTCCAATTCAGGTCGCCTCATCATAAGAAGGCTGTGGATGCTATGGAGAGGGTACAGAGGAGAATTACCAGGATGCTGCCTGGACTGGAGGGCATGTCTTATGAACAAAGGTTGAGGGAGCTGGGGCTTTTCTCGCTGGAGCAAAGAAGGCTGAGAGGTGACTTGATAAAGGTATACATGGTGATGAGAGGGATAGAGTGGATAGCCAGAGACTTTTCCCCAGGGTTGAAATGGCTTTCAAGAGGGGACATAGTTTTAAGCTGATTGGAGGAAGGTATAGGGGAGATGTCAGAAGTAGGTTCTTTACACAGAGAGTGGTGGGTGTGTGGAATGCACTGCCAGCAGAGGTGGTGGAGTCAAAGTAATTAGGGACATTTAAGCGACTCTTGGACAGGCACGTGGACAGCAGTAAATTGAAGGGGTGTAGGTTGATCTTAGTGTCATAATATACACCAGTATATCATGGTGCAGACACACACACTGATGGACATATACTAGGACCAATCAACATGCACAAACACCGCAGCCAATCACCAGTTAGAATACACACACTATAAAGACAGAGGGCATCACTTTTCCCGCTCATTCGGGATGCTGCCTCTCAGAAGCACAAGAACTTATCAGTTACAGTACAGACTCTCACCACGTGCTGAATGATTCAACTGGTTCGGACAGGCACAGGTCTCTAGTTAATCTAGCATTGTGTAAACCCACAGTAATAGTATGTTTAGCATTTTATCAGAGTTAATAAAATAGTGTTGAACCATCATCAGTGTTGGTGGCCTATGTCTACTTCACGGATCCAAAGTGCCCAACACATCATGGTACCAGTAGTTGAGGGATGTTAGAACTTCTGAGATCTACCTTCCAGTGACCAGCCTTCCACCAGTCCTCAGCCATCCTGCAGCATGGACAGCGTTCGCCTGCCGCTGCCCCTCCGCATTAACGGAAACCTGGGCTCCAACTGGAAGATTTTTAAACAGCGCTTCCAGCTGTACCTCGAGGCCAAGGACCTGGAAGCTACCTCGGACGCACGGAAAATTGCTCTCTTCCTCTCTGCAGCCGGGGACCATGCCCTCCACATCTTTAACTCGCTCACCTTTGCCGACGGGGAAGATAAATCAAAGTTCAAGAAGGTCCTCCTAAAGTCTGACAGCCACTGCGAGGTCGAGGTGAACGAGAGCTTCGAGCGCTATATTTTTAAGCAGCGCTTACAGGGTAAGGACGAACCTTTCCAGTCCTTTATCACCCACTTCAATGTCCTTGCACAGTCCTGCAACTACGGGTCCACCTCTGACTCCATGATACGCGACCAGATAGTTTTTGATGTGCAGTCGGAGCCCCTTTATCGGCAGCTTCTTAAGGTCAAACAGCTCACCCTGTCCACTGCCATAGAGACCTGTGTGTTCCATGAGCACGCCTCCATGCGATATTCGCGCATCCAGGCCGCTGAAAAGGCGCGGCAAGCTCCCCACAAGGCAGAACAGGTCCAGGTCATAAAATCGCTCCAGGGCCTAAGCCTGATGAAGGTGGCCATTCCGCACGCTTTTCACGGGCTCCTGCACTTGTACGCAACGAACGTGGCGACGTGGAAGAATGTACTGCGCAGACGCGCACCACGCTGGATCGCACTGAGCATGCGCGGTGGCGTAACGAAGGCACTGATGCAACGGCGTGCAGCAACTGTGGCTCCGCCCATTTAAAGCGGCAATGTCCCACTAAGTCCCGACGCTGTCTGCAGTGTGGCAAACTTGGCCACTATGCTGCTTTATGCAGGTCCACTCAGCCCGCTAGTTTCCGACGATCCAGCGAGCCTCGCAGGGATGTCCGGGCCATTCAGCCCACAGTCAACGAGCCTGTCCCAGACCTGTCCCCTGACTTTGACAGCGATGACCTGCTTTTCAAGTCGGCATCATAACTAAGCACAGGATGTCTCCAAAGCGCAGCACCAAACCCATTCCGATACACAGCATTGATCCGGATGATGAGTGGTGTGCCACCCTTACAGTCAACCAGAGATCGTCGCCCACCTCAGAGACTGAATTTATGAACTTTGCAAATTTATGGACTCTCTGAGATGTTTCCTTCCTTGTTTATTCGTTTTCTATTGGTTTGTATATAGTATTGTTCTCGTTCAATTTGTTGCATACTTCTTATCTGCACCAGGCACCTTCTCGTGTATATAGCTTTGTTTTCCTGTATATAGCTCTGTACATATGTCTTTGCACCTCACATGTAGTTAGGAACATTCTTCACACACTCACACTATTTATTGTCACACATACACATACATTTTTTAAAAGAGGGGGGATGTCATAATATACACCAGTATATCATGGTGCAGACACATACTGATGGACATACACTAGGACCAATCAACATGCACAAACACCGCAGCCAATCACCAGTTAGAATACACACACTATAAAGACAGGAGGCATCACTTTTCCCGCTCATTCTGGATGCTGCCTCTCAGAAGCACAAGAGCTTATCAGTTACAGTACAGACTCACACCACATGCTGAGTGATTCAACTGATTCGGACAGGCACAGGTCTCTAGTTAAACTAGCATCGTGTAAACCCACAGTAATAGTATGTTTAGCGTTTTATAAGTGTTGATAAAATAGTGTTGAACCATCTTCAGTGTTGGTGGCCTATGTCTACTTCACGGATCCAAAGTGCCCAACACATTACTTAGATTAGGATAAATGGTCGGCACAACATTGTGGACCGAAAAGCCTGTACTGTGCTATACTGTTCTATGTTCGATGTTCTTTGCTTAACCTTCATAGAACATATAGAACATAGAACAGTACAGCACAGAACAGGCCCTTCGGCCCTCGATGTTGTGCCGAGCAATGATCACCCTACTCAAACCCACGTATCCACCCTATACCCGTAACCCAACAATCCCCCCATTAACCTTACTTTTTAGGACACTACGGGCAATTTAGCATGGCCAATCCACCTAACCCGCACATCTTTGGACTGTGGGAGGAAACCGGAGCACCCGGAGGAAACCCACGCACACACAGGGAGGACGTGCACTTCCTTCTGCTGATAACAAACAGGAGTAGTCCAATCAATCTTGAAGGTGTTTTCTGCGCTTAACTCACCCACAGTTAGATTTGCTCATCTAAAATCCCAAGATGCACTGTTACGTCAAGTGAAGGCTAGTAAGTGTCGCATAATGCAAAAACCTTAACAGTCCTCTCCAAGTTTAGTCCAAATTATATAATGTTCATCACAAATCTAAAATATTCATGTTATATCACTTACCCTATACTATACAACCCTCTTAGCTGTAATATTTTGTATTACTGAAATGTATTGTATTATTTTCTGAAAATGCTCCTTCCAAGTTACATATTCCCTTATTTCTCACCATAAAGATTCACTTGCTCCTTTATCACGTAAAATCTTAACCTCCTTACCTACTCCACCTTATACACATGTGTAAACCTGACCCTCACAAATAAAGGGTGGGGTTCTCCGTTACCCAACATCGAAATCGGGAACGGTGATCGGGCTAGCACCCGACGCCAAAGTCGCGACAGGCGCTGGTTTGATGCTGGGTCACTGCCTACAGAAACTGGGCCAAGGCCTGCCGAGACTGGGCCACTGCCTGCTGAGACTGGGCCACTGCCTGCAGAGACTGGGCCACTGCCTGCAGAGACTGGGCCACTGCCTGCTGAGACTGGGCCATTGCCTGCAGAGACTGGGCCACTGCCTGCAGAGACTGGGCCACTGCCTGCAGAGACTGGGCCACTGCCTGCTGAGACTGGGCCACTGCCTGCTGAGACTGGGCCACAGCCTGCTGAGACTGGGCCATTTCCTGCAGAGACAGGGCCATGGCCTGCAGAGACTGGGCCCCTGCCTGCTGAGACTGGGCTATGATGTTGAGCGCCTCTGCCATCTCCCGCTAACTCTGGCTCATGTGAGAGGGCAGCCATGACCTGGGCCACAGACGCCGGCTGCACGGAAAGCCCCAGGCCTTGCATACTGCTCCCCATATTTGACACCGTCGCACCCATTGCCTCCACCGTGGATGCCACCCGTACAGGTTCGGCATGGGTGGCACGCATGACCGGCACCACTCCCAGCTCCTGGACGTGGGTGGACACCTCCACCTGCGTATGCAGCCGCTGCAAGCCGGTCGCCAATCCCTTCAATCGTCCCTGGCTTAGTGGCTGCATCGGGTCTGTGGGTGGGTATGGTAACTCCAGGAACCTGGGACCCGTCTGGGCGGCAGATGGCTGCTTGCGCCAGGATGCCCTCCGACCTCCTGGCCCCTCTGCTGCTCCTACCTCCAGCATGCTGTGGCGGTACGGCCGTGTTTTGCGTACCAGTGAGTGTACCAGAAGCCTCATCGCTAAAGTGCCCAACTGAGGTGAGTGTCTCTGCGATGGTGGAGTGTGTGGGAGACAGCAGTGGCGTTGTTTTGAGAGCATCGTCCGACCCAGAGTCCATGGTCCCCTGTGGTGGCGGTTCTTGTCCATCAGGCCCCTGTGTGTCAGTGTCCTGTGTGTCGGTGTCATGTGTGTCAGTGTCCCGGGTAGTGGGGGACCTGGATAGGGCTGTCCTGAGTAAGGCTGTCCTGGGTAGGGCTGTCCTGGGTAGGGGTGTCCTGGGTAGGGGTGTCCTGGGTAGGGGTGCCCTGGGTAGGGCTGTCCTGGGTAAGGCTGTCCTGGGTAGGGCTGCCCTGGGTAGGGCTGTCCTGGGTAGGGGTGCCCTGGGTTGGGCTGCCCTGGGTAGGGCTGTCCTGGGTAAGGCTGTCCTGGGTAGGGCTGTCCTGGGTAAGGCTGTCCTGGGTAGGGCTGTCCTGGGTAGCAGTGTCCTGGGTAGGGGTGTCCTGGGTAGGGCTGTCCTGGGTAGGGCTGTCCTGGGTAGGGCTGTCCTGGGTAGGGCTGTCCTGGGTAGCAGTGTCCTGGGTAGGGGTGTCCTGGGTAGGGCTGTCCTGGGTAGGGCTGTCCTGGGTAGGGCTGTCCTGGGTAGCTGTGTCCTGGGTAGGGCTGTCCTGGGTAGCAGTGTCCTGGGTAGGGGTGCCCTGGGTAGGGCTGTCCTGGGTAGGGCTATCCTGGGTAGGGCTGCCCTGGGTAGGGCTGCCCTGGGTAGGGCTGTCCTGGGTAGGGGTGTCCTGGGTAGGGGTGTCCTGGGTAGGGCTATCCTGGGTAGGGCTGCCCTGGGTAGGGCTGCCCTGGGTAGGGCTATCCTGGGTAGGGCTGTCCTGGGTAGGGCTGCCCTGGGTAGGGCTGTCCTGGGTAGGGCTGTCCTGGGTAGGGCTGTCCTGGGTAGGGCTGCCCTGGGTAGGGCTGTCCTGGGTAGGGCTGTCCTGGGTAGGGCTGTCCTGGGTAGGGGTGTCCTGGGTAGGGGTGTCCTGGGTAGGGGTGTCCTGGGTAGGGCTGTCCTGGGTAGGGCTGTCCTGGGTAGGGCTGTCCTGGTTCGGCTGCGACGGGGGCCTGTGGCTGCTCCCGTCGTCGCTGGGAGTCACACACCTGCGTCGCCGCACCCGCACGACACGGGGGCGTCGTCTCCCTGGTGCTCCAGGAGAGGGGATATGGGGGATATGGGGAGGGGGATATGGGGGAGGGGATATGGGGAGAGGGGATATGGGGGAGGGGGATTTGGGGGATATGGGGAGGGGGATATGGGGGATATGGGGAGGGGGGATATGGGGATATGGGGGATATGGGGAGAGGGAATATGGGGGATACGGGGGAGAGGGGATATGGGGATATGGGGGATATGGGGAGGGGGATATGGGGAGGGGGATATGGGGATATGGGGGATATGGGGAGAGGGATATGGGGATATGGGGAGGGGGGATATGGGGAGAGGGGATATGGGGAGAGGGGATATGAGGATACGGGGGAGAGGGGATATGGGGGATATGGGGGAGGGGGATATGGGGGATATGGGGAGAGGGGATATGGGGGATACGGGGGAGGGGGAATATGGGGGATATGGGGAGGGTGGCAATGGGGGATATGGGGGATATGGGGGAGGGGGATATGGGGGATATGGGGGAGGGGGATATGGGGGATATGGGGGAAGGGGGATGGGCCAGGGGGTCTCACTTGGTGGTGCACCCCCAACCTCTGCATCGGCATACTCCCGGTCCTCGGGTCCACCTGCCAGTTCCAGGGCCCTCTCCTCATGAACGGTGAGTGGTCTCTCATACGCTGGGCCCCCTCCGGTCCTCTCACGCTCCCTGCTGTTGTGTGCGCGCTTCTCCTGTGCAGGGGCGGGAGGGTGGGTGGCAGTGATAAAGGGCAACAGTGTTTGGCAGGGATATACATGCAGGCCAGTGGTGTGTGTATGTTGGCAGAGGTGCGCAGCACATTAGGGTTAGGGTTGTTCGGCATGAGCTGGACCCTCTCTACCAGAGGGTCTGTGTTATGGCTCCCATAAGGATTAGGGTTAGGATTAGTTGCATCTGGGGGTGTGCCTCACATCGGGAGGGAGTTGGGGGGGGGGGGGGGGGGGGTACTCACCTGAGCTGCCCTAACAAGGTCATTCACCTTCTTGTGGCACTGGGGGCCTGTCCTTGGTGTTACAGCCACAGCGCTGATGGCCTCTGCCACCCCCCTCCACAGGCACCGGATGAAGCGTGGGTGACCCTGCAGCCGTGTCCGGGGTACAGGGCCTCCCTCCTCTACTCTACTGTGTCCAGGGGCGCCTCGATGTCCCGCTCCTGGGACCTCGGAGCTGCGTGGCGGGCGGCCATCTTGTCGGGTCTTCGGGGTGGGGGGATGCAGCGTCTTTTGTGCTATGACGCCGCCATGAATGGTGTCACGCCGCTACTGGCCCATTCCGGGCCGGAGACTTTGTGCCATTTGGGGGGGCCGGAGTGGTCCGCGCCATTGTTGGTGCCGGGTCCCGATGATCACACCAATTAGTGGAGAATCCCGCCCATACTTTGTGAACTTGGGAGAAAAGAACTCCCTCTCCCTCAGATAGTTGAACCTCCTTGGGTCCTTGATGCGACCATCAATTCACTCAAAGACACGAGTGGAAGCAAACCGAGGTTTTAATCAGTTTAGAACAGAGCCTGCCTGCAACTGGTACAATACTGTGGACCGCCTACAGGTCAACTGCTCTTTATAATTCCTTTCAAGGGGAGGGCCCATGGGCGGTACCCGTAAATGCCCCAACATATCCCCTTGTGGGTGAAGCCACACAAGGTCAACAACATGACATAGCTGTAACACAATGGCAGAACATGATACTAATACACTGATGAATTACTAGTCCTATACATTCACCACAGTCAACCCCTGTTAAAAAATGAAGTCCAGCGGGGGTGACGGGCTCATAAGTTCAGCCGGTCCGGCGCACGGATTGTGCACTGTGATCGCCGAAGCACTGGTGTTGCTGCTGGTCCGGGTGTCGGGCTCATCCGTGCTGGCATCGGAAGTGGGGCCGGTACGGGCACAGGCATGAACTCCGGGAGCGCCTCTTCTGGAGCTTCATTCCTGTGGACCGGTGCGGCGGGTGGGAGGGAGCGCGATAGCCATATAGGGGCGGGGGCGCTGGACACATTAGGTTGGGCGGGATATAGTGGGGGGGCTGAGGTGGTGATGGGGGTAGTGATGCCTGCGGGCGCCAGGTCCCGGAGGGAGACGGTATCTTGTCAGCCATCGGGGTGTTCGGCATAAGCATACTGGGGGTAGGAATGCAGGAGCTGGACCATCTCTACCAGAGGGTCGGTCTTATGGCTCCTGACGTGTTTTCTGAGGAGGACTTCAGCCAGGACGGAAGCGAGGCCCCTGAGGTTGCTCCCCTAGGGAAAACAAACAAGCGGTCATGAGGGGTCTCGTTTGTGGCCGTGCAAAGGAGGGACCTGATAAAGTGGAGTGCATCGGGGAGGACCTCCTGCCAGTGAGAAACTGGGAGATTCCTGGACCACAGGGTCAGTAGGACAGTCTTCCAGACCATCGTGTTCTCCCTCTCCACCTGTCCGTTTCCCCTGGGGTTGTAACTGGTAGTCCTGCTCGAGGCGATGCCCTTACTGAGCAGGTACTGACGCAGTTCGTCGCTCATGAACGATGAGCCCCGGTCGCTGTGGACATAACTGGGGAAACCAAACAGGGTGAAGACACTATGCAGGGCTGTAATGACAGTGGACATGGTCATATCGGGGCAGGGGATTGCAAATGGGAAGCAGGAGAACTCATCTCTGATGTTGAGGAAATATGTATTGCAGTTATTGGAGGGGAGGGGCCATTTGAAATCGATACTGAGGTGTTCAAAGGGCCGGGATGCCTTTACCAGGTGGGCCTTATCCGGTCGATAGAAGTGCGGTTTACACTCCGCACAGATTTGGCAGTCCCTGGTCATAGCTCTGACCTCCTCGATGGAGTAGGGCAGGTTGCGGGCCTTGATATAATGGATGAGCCGGGTGACCCCCGGGTGGCAGAGGTCATTGTGGATAGCCCATAGTCGGTCATCTTGTGCGCTGGCGCATGTGCCGCGGGACAGGGTGCCAGGACGATATACTATATCGTAGTTATCGGTGGAGAGTTCGATCCTCCACCTCAAGATCTTATCGTTCTTGATTTTGCCCCGCTGCGTATTGTCGAACATGAAGGCTACCGATCGTTGGTCGGTGACGAGGGTAAACCTCCTACCCATGAGGTAGTGCCTCCAGTGCCGTACGGCTTCCACGATGGCTTGGGCTTCTTTTTCGACTGAGGAGTGTCGAATTTCAGAGGTGGTGATGGTGCGCGAAAAGAACGCTACCGGTCTGCCTGCTTGGTTGACCTCTGATGCGTCGCTCTCCACCTGGAAGGGGACGGACCCGTCCACCGCGTGCATCGCGGCTTTGGCGATGTCCGCCTTGATGCAGCTGAAGGCCTGGCGGGCTTCAGTTGCCAGTGGAAAGATGGTGGCCTTGATTAGTGGGCGGGCTTTGTCCGCATAGTTGGGGACCCACTGGTCGTAATATGAAAAGAACCGAAGGCACCTCTTCAGGGCCTTGGGACAGTGAGGGAGAGGGAGTTGCAGGAGGTGGCACATACGGTCAGGGTCGGACCCTCGGACCCCATTCTCCATGACATAGCCAAGGATGGCTCGTCTGGTTGTGCAGAAAACGCATTTCTCCTCGTTGTAGGTGAGGTTAAGGGTTTGGGCGGTTTGGAGAAACCGGTGGATGTTGGCATTGTGATCCTGCTGATCATGGCCGCAGATGGTGACATTGTCCAAGTACGGAAACATGGCCCGCAGCCCGTACTGGTCCACCATTTGGTCCATTGCTCTTTGGAACACCGAAACCCCATTCGTGACGCCAAAGGGGACCCAGAGGAAATGGAAAAGGCTGCCGTCTGCCTCAAAAGCCGTGTAGTGGCGGTCGTCCGGGCGGATTGGGAGCTGGTGGTATGCAAACTTCAGATCCACCGTGGAGAACACCCGGTAGTGCGCGATCTGGTTTACCATGTCTGCGATCCGGGGGAGGGGGTACGCATCGAGTTGCGTGTACCGGTTAATGGTTTGGCTGTAATCATCCACCATCCAGAACTTTTCCCCGGTCTTGACGACCACCACCTGAGCTCTCCAGGGGCTATTGCTGGCCTCGATGACACCCTCCCGCAAGAGACGCTGGACCTCGGACCCAATGAACGTCCTGTCCTGAATGCTATACCATCTGCTTCTGGTGGCGACTGGCTTGCAGTCGGCGGTGAGGTTTGCGAAGAGAGGGTGAGGGTCGACTTTTAGGGTCGCGAGGCTGCATATGGTGAGTGGGGGTAGGGGCCCCCTGAACTTCAGGGTTAGGCTCCTGGGGTTACATTGGAAATCGAGTCCCAATAGGAGAGGGGGGCAGAGGTCTGGGAGCACATATAATTTAAAGTTAGCGTACTCAGCGCCCTGTATTGCTAGGGTTGCAGAAGTGCACCCTTGGATTTGCACCGAGTGCAACCCAGAGGCGAGGGAGATGGTTTGTTGCACCGGGAAAATTGGGAGCGAGTAGCGTCTTACCATGTCTGGGTGAATGAAGCTCTCTGTACTCCCGGAGTCGAAGAGGCAAGTCGTCTCGTGCCTGTTAACCCGGACAGCCATCATAGAGCTCTGGAGGTGCTTGGGTCGCCACTGGTCCAGGGTGACCGCGCAGAGCTGCGGATAGCCAGTGGCATGGTCGGAGGTGCTGGGGCGGCCCCGCGATGACTGTCCATATTGATCAGGCGCGTCAAGTGGCGTAGCAGATGGCGGCCAAGATAGCGGTCGAGCGTGGCGGTGGTGAGGAAGACGGCGTCCAAGATGGCGGCCCCCATGGATCGCACGTGGCCGGCCGATGGGGGAGGATGGCCAAGATGGTGGCCCCCGTGCGTCGCACGTGCTGTGAGTGCTGGAAGATGGCCTGATAGCACGAGGCTGATGACGCATCTGCAGGGGGCGGAGTCGGCAGACACGCTGCTACATTGCGGGGTCTGCGGGCCTGTGAGTCTGAGGATCGGGCCTGTGGGTTTGAATACTTAGACCTGGCCAGGCAAACTTTGGCGAAATATCCTTTTTTCCAAAGCTGCTGCAGTTCGCGTTGCGGGCCGGGCAGTGCTGTCGGGGGTGTTGAGACTGGCCGTAAAAATAGCAGGGTAGTCCCCCATATTGGGCGGGCAGCCGCGCGGCATAGGCCTGGGGTAGTCTTTGGCCGCGTGGTCAGCCGGGAATGCAGTAAGGCTCTGAAATGCAACCTCCAGAGAGGTGGCTAACATTACCGTGTCGTCCAGGTCCTGGGCCCCCTTTTCGAGCAGGCGCTATCTCACATAATTCGACCGGACTTCCGCCTCGTAGATGTCTCGGACGGCGAGTTCCTGTGCTGAGTAGCCGTAATGGCCTGATAATTACAGTTACGTGCGAGGGCTTTGAGTTCTTGAAGCATCGAAGCCAGAGCGAAAAAATTTCTTTCTCCTCCGCAGCCTGCGGATCGAGTTCTAGTCGATCATGTTTGAGGGCTTATTCCATAGTTGAGATTAAGCTGATTAAATTGATGTGACCATCAATTCACTCAAAGACACGAGTAGAAGCAAACCGAGTTTTTAATCAGCTTAGAACAGTGCCTGCCTGCGACTAGTACAATACTGTGAACCTCCTACAGGTCAACTGTTCTTTGTACTTCTTTTCAAGGGGAGGAGCCATGGGTGGAGCCCGTACATGCCCCAACATATCCCCCTGTGTGTGAAGCCACACAATGGCCCATAGGTGGAGTCCACAAAGGCCAACAACATAACATAGCTGTAACACAATGGCAGAACATGATACTAATACACTGGTGAATTACTAGTACTATACATTCACCACAGTCCTCACCCCCATCTGCTCCACAAAGGTGTTCAGTTCCCTTGGCATCATCGATTATTTCCCTGATTTTGGGCTGGATCTGTCCATCGTTGGGTCCTCCCCCCATGATGAGCTGGTGGGAGTCTAGGTTGGGGATTTCTGCCATGGTTTTGTTTTATTGAACTTCGCGCCGCCCCAGTTAGATGGTGTATATGTTTACAAGAAAGACGGTGCCCCTTCTAGGACACGACAATCCCATCACGTATCGACCCCCTGGGTCTGTCACTATGTCACTGTGAAGTCATCCTTTTTGCTGAACAGTATGGCCATCCCCCTCATCCTCGTCCTCGTCCTGAAGCACGCATGGTAAGTCTGTTATATCCAGCTCGGTCGTTATCCTTCAGGTGCATCACTTGCAGGAAGACTATGTCGTCCCTCAGGCTTTTTAGATTGGAGAGGACTCTGGATCTATTCGCCGGCCAGTTGAGTCCCATCATGTTCCAGGTGACTATTGCAATGGGGAGGGGTGTTCTGCCCCCCCCCCCCCCCAACCTCCTGTGGGGTCAGCCACACTTACCATGCAGGCATGCCCCTGCACACTAGGATATCTCTTTGTTTATGGACCATCCAAGATAGCCACCATTGTCCTCTTTTTATTCAAGCCATCCCCATGTGCGAACTGTTGTGACCTACATTCTACTCCTGTCCCCTACCTAGTCTTCGCCGCAGTCCCCCTTGAGCCCTTGCTGTCCCTTCTTCCTTTTCCCCTACCCCTGTTGTCTCCTCCCACTTACCTTGCCCCCCCATTTTCTCTTCATATTCCTCCCTCCCCCAGGTTTGTTGTTTTGTCCCCACTCTTTGCCAAACGCTCCCTCCCCTGTCGTTTTACTTCCTCGCATGAGCACATTCAACAGGTTGGTGGCTCCCGCTTCAGAGCAGCTCCCTCTGCCCTCAGCTTCTTGTTTCAGTGTACCTCTGCCTTCTCCCCCAACCCCCCTGCAGGTTGTGCACGTGTTCAGCCCAGAAAAAGTCAGTCTTTGTTGGGAATTTTTGATTGTCCATTTTTGCTGTCTTCCCAGCCCTTTTTTATGGATGAGCTCATTCCCATCCTCCAGCATGTTGAAAAAGTGCTCCTTGTTGCTGTAGGTTACCCAAATGCCATACCTTATTTATAACTAAAGCCGCATTGGCCCCATTAAATTCCACCCGGCACTTGGCCAGGTTGTCCAAGTAGATGTGGACTGTATGTCCCCCTCATTGACATAACCGCATGCTCCTCAGCCAGCTCAGCACCCTGCTCTTTGTCCTCAAATTTACGTAGTTTCACGAGTATTGCCTGTAGCTGTTCTCCTGATTTGGGCCTTTGCTGGAGTAACCTGTAGGCCCGGTCTACCTCTGGGAGTTTGGCGAAGCCTTCCCCTCTGACCAGCTTCTCGTGCATCCTCACGACATACCTCTGTCTGGTTTCTGCCCTCTGTGCCCTTAGGTAGCCCAACGATTCTCAGGTTCTGGTGGTGCTGCTTGTTTTCCTGATCATCAACCTTCCCCTTGAGCGCTCTCTGGGTTATTACCAATCTTACCACCTTGGCCTCAAATGAGGAGATCCGTTTGCTCTGGTCTGTGACTACCTTCTCTAGGTGCCGCACCATTGCTTCCTGGGTCTCCAGTCTGCTCTCCATTCTGTCCAACTACTCTGTAATGGGGTTCAGAGCGGTTTCCATGGCTGTCCTCATGGTGGGCATGAGGTCGTCCTTTATAGAAGCCCTGGGCGGGATTCTCCGATCGCCCACGCTGAAATCACGTTCGGCGATCGGCCGGTGAATTCACTTTCACGCTGGAATCGGGGGCTGCGGCATTTTTGTGATCCTCTGCCTCCTCAGAAATGGCGTGCTTGGAGTGTGCATACTTGGGGAGTATGCCGTGTGCCATCGGGACAGCCTCAGGACGACCCCTGAGGCCCTCCCGTGATGCACTGCTCCTGATGGGCTGAGTCCCCAACGGCATCGCTCGCGTGTGCCCACTACTTTCGGGAACCTCGCATGGCAGCTGCGGACTGTGTCCAGCGCCACCACAGTCAGGGGGGTGGGGCCCATTCCGCTGGCAGAGGGGGATTCGGCGAGGGCTGGAGGACTGGTGAGGAGTGGTCCAGGGTGGCGAGGAGGTCTACACGCGCCGGTACCATGCTGTACGGCGAGATCGCCACTGTGCACATGCACGGCCAGGGGCACCTGCCATTCTGCGGCAGTATCTGCAGGTAAAGCCGGGAGCTTTACACTGAGTGACTGCTAGCCCCCCCACTGGGCGGAGGATCGGTACAGGGGCGGCGCCGACTTTATGTCGTAAGACACAGCTGTAGAATCCAAGAATCGAGCCCTCTGAATTTCTGGTGCTCTAGTGAAAGAAGCTTCATCAATTGCTCCATTGATGGGTGGGCTGGCGTTTGTGTTAGTGATCCTGCCCACTTGTGTCCCATCACTCTGCGGTCTGGATCCTCCTCTCTCGACTTTTACTATTAGGACTATTTTTCAGGCTGTGGCTGGATTGAAGGTATTTCCTTCGATGGTTGTTAGTTTCGGATGAGGGTCAAGCGGGGGGCGGGGTTGGTTTGTTACTGTGGTAATCAATTTACAGGTTAAAACATCCTGGGCGGGATCCTTCATGGGCTGATGCCAAAATTGAAAACGCAATTGGGCAGTGATTCTGCCATGAAGCCAAAATCTTTGCGGGCACTGGGTTCACGCCAAATCGCAATTCTCCAGTGCCTCGACAGCGGCGTCAATGTGTTCCACTCCCCATGCACAGTAAACGACTTTGCATATTATTAGCGGGCCTGACCTGGTATTTTCCAGGGTCTCCAACGGGGGGGAGAGGAATTCCCAACGGCGAGGTTCACTTTTCAAAATCGGGGAACAGGAGCAGTGGCTGATGAGGGAGAGAGAGGACCATGGGCTGCCGGTCATGACACTGGCCAGGCTGGCTTGGTGGAGGGAGTTGATGGGAGTACAGGCCGTGGGTGACCTCCCACAGGACTGGGTGATGTCTGGGCCACCATTGCCACGGCCTACAAGGCAGCCATCTTTCTGTGCACCCCTGACCACCACCTTGGCCCCGGTTCTGTAGAGTGACACCGGCCCCATGGGTGTCCCACCCCACCACCCCAGCCCCCACCCTCCACCCCACCACCCCCATATTCTACCCGTCCACTCCACCCCACCAACCCTGCACCCCAATCCCAACCCCACACCCCATACTCCGCTATACCACCACACCGCCAACCCGCCACCACCCACCAATGACTCATCCAAGGACAATGGTAACAGTAGCCCCGACAGGGTTGCGCCGGACGGAGCCCATGAAACATACCACTGGAAAGGGCAATGCCAGCTGATGATACCCATGGCAGCAAGGATGGGCACCAAGGCTAGAGGCCTTCATGGTGCCAGGCACCGACAGAGCCAGAGGTGTGGGGATGGGATGAGGGGGGGGGGGGGGGCATGGAGGTGCAGGGTCTGCAGTGCCAGCCGGAGGCCACCGCCTAGATCGGTGGATCTGGTTGGGTACAGGGGAATGCACAATGCTACCATGTCTATCTTTCACCCCCTACAAACAAAGGATATAGCAATACAACGAGCAATGGTGGCCTTCCTCCTCGTCACCGCAGCCTTGGGAGGTGCACTGGGGCTGGAGCTGCTCGAGGAGGAGGAAGCTGCAGCAGGGGGGCCTGCTCCAGAGGAACAGGAGGAAGCGGGTAAGGGTGGAGATCCAGCTGTCCAGCAGGCTGAGGGGGAGGAGATACAAAGGAGGCGCCACATGAGTCCTCTCGTGTACTGGCAGCACCTGTCAATCGAGGACCTGTGTTGCACGTTTTACTTGAGTGTATTACGCGTTTATTGGAGTGTATTAACACGCCTCCGTTTAAAGGCCGTGTGCTTAACATTACTACAGCTCTGTGTATGTAATTTCAGCTCGGAGTCGCCAGGTGCCGTATTTAGACACCTCACAAGTATATCAAGGTCAGGTTCAAAGTAATAAAACTATACACCGATTAGTAAGTTCAAACGATAGATATTTATTATACAAATATAATAAATACGCATGCATACGCTAAAGACTAATACTTATTTCTACTATTAACGACTAAATACTTATCTAAGTAGGAACCAGCAAGGTCAGGGGACAAGGCCTTTGTTCCTTTCTGGACTGCACCTTCTGTTCTCTAATAGTCGGCTAGAGTATAGGCAATGTCGGGGTCACGTAGCGAACGTCGTTTTGGCACTTACTGAACGATGGCTGGTGCTCAACGGCCGGTGATGAAAGACAGGATCTGGAGGCTGGAGTCGGAGTCAGAACAGCAGTCCAAGCCGGAGCACAAAAACAGACAGAACCATGTGCGGGGTCTACCTTTATAGGTCCCCCAATGTCCGTGCCTCTTCGGGGCGGGCCTCTACCTGCCATGTATCGATTGGGTCATTTCCCAATCGATATCTTACAAATCCCCCAATCTGAGGGTCTCTTCTCGATGGGTGGGGCGGTCTCTAGGGTATTTTGTGATGGATACTTCTGGTGCCGTTTCGTCTGGGCGTCCACTCAAAGTATCCATTCAAACTCAAATGTTTCTATTGTGTGGGCCCAGATCTGGATCGCCTCATTACTATGCAAAGCGTTGTTGCCATTTACACCTTTGGTTGAGATCTTGCACCTGGCCATAAACTGGTTTCGATACGTGCAGAATGCTAATTAGCCTTTTGCAGACTGCTTGTCCTGGCTAAACTGTTTTCTCCCTACAGCCTTAGCAGTTCTCCATTTTGGTAGCCCAGTGTCCATCTTAGGTGGCTACACCTGCCGGACCAGGCATGCCGTTAAAGACTCCGGGAGCTGAGCAGGGAGACAGTGGGACATATCTGCTAGATCATGATGCACCTGGCACCACAGGGGAAATGGGGGAGCACACCCATCTGGTTCACAAAGTCCTTTAGGGAAGGAAATCTGCCATCCTTCCCTGGTCTTGCCAACATGTGATTGCAGACACACAGCAATGTGGTTGACATTTAAATGCCCTCTGAAATGGCCCGGCAAGCCATTCAATTGTATTCAACTGCTACGAAAAAGGAATGAAACCGGACGGATCACCCGCCATCGAACCAGGCACCGGAAATGACAACAGCAAACCCAGCCCTGCCAACCCTGCAATGTCCTCCTTACTAATATCTTGGGGCTTGTGCCAAAGTTGGGAGAGCTGTCTCACAGACTAGTTAAGCAACAACCTGACAAAGTCATACTGACAGAATCATACCTCACAGACAATGTCCCAGACACTATTGTCACCATTCCTGGGTATATCCTGTCTGACAGTGGTATACAGTCGGGAGGGAATTTCCCTGGGAGTCCTCAACGTTGACTCTGGACCACATGAAGTCTCATGGTTTCAGGTTAAACACCGGCAAGGAAATCTCCTGCTGATTTCCACATACCAGCCACCATCAGCTATGAGTCAGTACTCCTCCATGTTGAAAATCACTTGGAAGAAGCACTGAGGGTGGCAAAGGCACAGAATATACTCTGGGTGGGGGACTTCAATGTCCATCACCAAGAGTGTCTCAGTAGTACCACCACAGTCCAAGCTGGCAGGGTCCCAAAGGGCATCACTGCTAGACTGGGGCTGCGGCAGGTGGTGAGAGAACCAACAGGAGGGAAAAACATACTAGACCTCATCTTCACCAATCTGCCTGCTGCACATGCATCTGTATATGGCAGTAAATGGTAGAAGTGACCATCGCACAGTCCTTGTGGAGACAAAGTCCCATCTTCACAATGAGGATGCCCTCCATCATGTTGTGTGGCACCACCACCTGCTAAATAGGATAGACTTCGAACAGATTTGGCAACTCAAGACTGGGCATTCATGAGGCGCTGTGGGCCATCAGCAGCAGCAGAATTGTATTCGGCCACAATCTGTGACCTCATGGCCCCACTCTACCATTACCACAAAGCCAGGGGATCAACCCCAGTTCAATGAATAGTGCAGGAGAGCATGCCAGGAGCAACATCAGGCATACTGAAAAATGAGGTGTCAACCTGGTGAAGCTACAACACAGGACTACTCGTGTGCCAAACAGCATAAGCAGCAAGTAATAGACAGAGCGAAGCGATTCCACACAAACGCATTAATATAAGCTCTAGCATTGGTTTAAGGCTGGTTTAGCTCAGTGGTCTAGACAGCTGGTTTGTAATGTAGAACGAGGCCAGCAGCATGGGTTCAATTCCCGCACCAGCTGAGAATTCTTAATTCTCCCTCTGTATACCCGAACAGGCGCTGGAATGTGGTGACTAGAGGCTTTTCACAGTAACTTCATTGCAGTGTTAATGTAAGCTACACGTGTCAATAAGTGATTATTATTAGTCCTGCCACATCCAGCCCTGAATTAAACAACTCACTGGAGGAGGAGGCTCCAAAAATATCTGCATACTTAATGATGGAGGAGGAGCCCAGCACATCTGTGGAAAAGACAAGACTGAGGCATTCACAACAATCTTCAACCAGACGTGCTGAGTGAATAATCTCCATCTCCATCCCCTCCGAAGGTCCCCAGCATCACAGATGTCAATCTTCAGCCAATACAATTCACTCCAGGTGATATCAAGAAACAGCTGATGGCACTGGATACTGCAAAGGCTATGGATCCTGACAATATTCCCGCAATAGTACTGAAGTCTTCTGCTCCAGAACTTTCCGGACCCCTAGCCAAGCTGTTCCAGTACAGCTGTAACACTGGCCTCAACCCGGCAATGTGGAAAATTGCCCAGGTATGTCCTGTACATAAGGAACAGGACAAATGCAGCCCAGCCAAATACCGCCTATCACTGTACCCTCCATCATCAGCAAAGTGATGGAAGGAGTCATCAACAGTGCTATCAAGTGGAACTTACTCAGCAACAACCTGCGCACGGACACTCAGTTTGGGTTCCGTCAGGGTCACTGAGCTCCTGACCTCATTACAGCCTTGGTTCACACATGGACACTGAGCTGAATGCCAGAGGTGAGGGGTGGGTGACTGCCCTTGACACCAAGGCAGCATTTGACCGAGAATGGGATCAAGGAGCCCTAGTTAAACTGGAGTCAATGAAAATCAGGGGGGAAACTCTCCGCTGGTTGGAGTCATACCTGGCACAAAGGAAGGTGTTTGTGGTGGTTGGAGGGCAATCATCTCAGCTACAGGTCATCACTGCAGGAATTTATCAGGATGGTATCCTCCTAGGCCCAACCATCTTCACAGAATCACAGAATACTACAGTGCAGAAGAGGCCCTTTGGCCCATTGAGTCTGCATCAATGCATGAAAGGCCCTGACCTGCCATCTCATCCCACTTGCTTGCACTTAGCCCATAGCCTTGAATATAATGTCGTGCCAAGTGCTCATCCAGGTACTTTTTAAAGGATGTGAGGCGTCCTGTCTCTGCCACCCTCCCAGGCAGCGCATTCCAGACTGTCGCCACCCACTGGGTAAAAAAATCACCCCTAAACCTCCCAATCCTAATTTTAAATTTGTGTTCCCTCGAAACTGACCCTTCAACTAAGGGGAACAGTTGCTGTCAATGCCCCTCATAAATCAGGTCAACCCTCAATCTTCTCTGCTCCAGAGAAAACAACCCAAGTATATTCAACCTCTCTTCATAACTTAAATGTTCCATCCCAGTAAACATCCTGGTGAATCTTCTCTACACCCCCTCCAGTGCAACCACATCCTTCCTATAATGTGGCAACCAGAATTGCACACAGTACTCCAGCTTTGGCCTCACCAAAGTTCTATAGAGCTCCATCATGACCTGCCTGCTTTTGTAATCCATGCCCTGATTGCTAAAAGCAAGTTTCTCTTCTGGCCTTTTTCACCTATTAATCTGCCCTTCTGCCTTCAGAGATCTATGCACAAACGCACCAACATCCCTTTGTTCTTCAGAACTTCCCAGTGTCAGATCTTTCATGGTTTTCTTCCTTGTTAAATTATTCTTTCCAAAGTGTATCACCTCACATTTTTCAGGGTTAAATTCCACCTGCCACTTATCCGCTCATTTGACCATCCCGTCTATATCTTCCTGTAGCCCAATTCACTCAACCTCACTATTAATCACCCGGCCAATCTTTGTGTCATCTACAAGCTTACTGATCCTACCCCCCACATAGTCATCTATGTCATGTTATAAATAACAAAAATAGGGGATCCAGCACAGTTCCCTGTGGTATGCCACTGGACACTGGCTTCCAGTCACTAAAGCAGCTGTCTATCATCACCCACTGTCTCCTACAGCGAAGCTAATTTTGAATCCATCGTACTAAGTTACCCTGTATCCCCTGTGCATTTGCCTTTTTTATATGTCTCCCATGTGGGATCTTTTCAAAGGCTTTGCTGAAATCCATGTAAACTACATCAACTGCACTACCTTCATCCATATACTTGGTTACATGCTCAAAAAATTCAATCACATTTGTTCAGCATGACCTCCCTCAGACAAAGCCATGCTGACTATTCCTGATCAAACCTTGCCGCTCCAAGTGGAGATAGATTCTCTCCTTCAGAATCTTCTCCAGTGGGCTCCCAACCACTGACATGAGATTTACTGGACTGTGGTTCCCTGGCCTCCAGAACCTTTCTTAAATATTGGAACCACATTAACTGTTCTCCAATCCTCTAGCACCTCCCCCGTGGCCAGAGAGGAATTAAAAATTTGGATTAGAGCCCCAGCAATCTTCTCCCTCACCTCCCACAGTATCCAGGGACACAATTCATCCGGACCTCGAGATTAGTCCACTTTTAAACCCGCCAATACCGCCAATATCTTGTCACTCCCTGTGACAATTTGCTTAAAAATCCTACAATCTCTCTCCCCGAGTTCCATATCTACCTCCTCATTCTCTTGGGTGAAGACAGATGTGAAGAATTTGTTCAAAACCCTACCAATGTCCTCTGGCTCCACTCACAATTTCCCCTTGGTCCTTAATGGGCCCTACTCTTTCCCTGATTATCCTTTTCTTATTGATATGCTTAGAGAATATCTTGGGATTTTTCCTATTTTTAGCAGCCAGTGCTTACTCTTATCCCTCTTTGCTCTCCTAATTGATTTCTTCAGCTCCATCCTGCACTTTCTATCATCCACTAATGCCTCTGCAGATTTAAAAAAAATTTAGAGTAACCAATTCACCTTTTTCCAATTAAGCTGCAATTTAGCATGACCAATCCACCTACCCTACAATCCACCTGCAAACACAGGGAGAATGTGCATCCTCCACATGTACAGTGACCCAGAGCCGGGATCGAACCTGGGACCTCGGCGCCGTGAGGCAGCAATACTAACCATTGCGCCAACGTGCTGCCCTTGCCTCTGCAGACTTGCACACTTGCAGACTTATACTTGTTAAAAGCCTTTCTTTTTCTTCTCATTGTATCCTGAATGTCTCTGGTCATCCAGAGTTCTCTGGTTTTGTTACACCTTCGTATTACCCTCGGGGGAACATGTTGGGCCTGTACCCTCCCATTTCATCTTTGATGAACCTCTGCTCTTCTGTAGATTTCCCCACTAGTAACTCTTTCCAGTCTACCTTGGCCAGATCCTGCCTTATTTTGTTAAAATCTACTCTTCCCAATCCAAACCCTTTTTTTGCAACTTATCTATTTCTTTGTCCATAACAAATTGAAATAGAACCATGTTGTGGTCGCTATCACAAAAATGCCCCCCCCCCCCCCCCCCCCCCCCCCAACACCTCAACCACCTGTCCAGCTTTATTCTCCAGATTTCGGTCCAGCACTGCACGATCCCTTGTTGGATCCTCTACATATTGAGCTAAAATGTTCTCCTGTATACATTTTAAAAACTCTATTCCATCTAAGCCCTTAACATGATGGCAATCCCAATTAATTTCGGGAAAGTTGAGATCACCTAATGGAATTACCCTCTTATTGTTTTATTTATTTTTACGGTAGCATGGTGGTTAGCATAAATGCTTCACAGCTCCAGGGTCCCAGGTTCGATTCCCGGCTGGGTCACTGTCTGTGCGGAGTCTGCACGTCCTCCCCGTGTGTGCGTGGGTTTCCCCCGGGTGCTCCGGTTTCCTCCCACAGTCCAAAGATGTGCGGGTTAGGTGGATTGGCCATGCTAAATTGCCCGTAGTGTCCTAAAAAGTAAGGTTAGGGGGGGGGGGGGGGGGGTTGTTGGATTACGGGTATAGGGTGGATACGTGGGTTTGAGTAGGGTGATCATTGCTCGGCACAACATCGAGGGCCGAAGGGCCTGTTCTGTGCTGTACTGTTCTATGTTCTAATATTTTTATTAAAGTATTTGCTAAATTTTTATAACAATAACAAATGGAATAACAGTAACATAAACAACAACATGGTAAAATAGACATTTCCCACCCAACCCCTTCTGTACATCCCTTAACCATGTTGTAGCATGCCGCAGCCCCCCCCCCCCCCCCCCCCCCCCCCCCCCGCCCGTCAGAAAGCTGACATTTTAATTTTCCCTGAGAAAGTCGCCGAATGGCTACCACCTCCGAGGGAACCCCAGCATTCAGCCTCTCAAGGCAAATTTGATTTTCTCCGGCTTGAGAAACCCAGCCATGTCACTGACCCAAGTCTCCACACTCGAGGGCTTCGAGTCCCTCCACATTAACAGGATCCGTCTCCGTGCTACCAGGAAGGCACCACCCGCGTACCTAGAACCTTGGACATTGCCTTGGCAAATCCCTGCCAGAACCCTCCAAGCTTCAGGAATGCCCAAAACATGTGGACAAGGTCTGCTGGGCTTCCCGCACACCTCCCACATCTATCTTCTACCCCAAAAAACTTGCTCATCCTCGCCGCGGCCATGTGTGCCCGGTGTACCACTTTAAACTGTATTAGACTGAGCCTGGCACATGATGAGGAGGAATTAACTCTGCTTAGGGCGTCCGCCACAGACCCACCTCTAACTCCCCACCAAACTCCTCCTCCCACTTGCCCTTCAGTTCCTCCACCAGAGTTTCCTCCGCCTTCAACAACTCCTGATAGACATCTGACACCTTCCCCTCCCCCATCCAGATACCAGAGACTACTGTATCCCCCATGGCGGCAACAGGGGAAAGCCTCCTCCTCTTTTACCCCTCCTCTGTATTGCCTGAACATTCTATACCCCTGGATGTTGAACTGCCAACCCTGCCCCTCACTCAACCATGTCTCTGTGATAGCTATTATATCATAATTACACGTGTGAATCATCAGCCTTAACTCATCCGTTTTACCTTTAATACTCCTGGCATTAAAGTAGAGGCCACCCAGCCTTGTCCTACTCCCTTCAGCTGCTTCATCAATTACCTCACTTCCATCATAAGGTCAGAAGTGGGATGTTTGCAGATGAATGCACAATGTTGAGCACCATTCGTGACTCAAATAATGAAGCAGTCCGTGATCAAATGCAGCAAGACCTGGACAATATCCAGACTTAGACTGACAGGTGACAAGTTACATTCACACTACACAAGTGCCAGGCAATGACTATCTCCTACAAGAGAGGAACTAACCACCATCCTTTGACATTCAATGGCATTACCATCGCTGAATCCCACAATCAACATCCTGGGGGTTATCATTGATCGGAAACTGAACTGGACTAGCCAAATTAATACTATGGCTACCAGGGCAGGTCAGAGGCTAGGAATCCTACAGCGAGTAACTCACATCCTGACCTCCCCAAAGTCTGTCCACCATCTATAAGACACAAGTCAGGAGCGTAATAGAATACTCTCCACTTACTTGGATAAGTGCAGCTCCAAAACACTCAAGAAGCTCAACACCATCCAGGACAAAGCAGCCTGCTTGATTGCTCCCCCTTTCACAAACATTCAAAGCCTCCACCACAATGGGCAGCCTTGTGTACCATTTACAAGATGCAGTGCAGTAACTCACCAAGATTCCTTAGACAACACTTTCCACACCCACAACCACTACCATCTCGAAGGACAAGAGCAGTAGATACTGGAAACCCCACCACCTGGAGAGTCCCCTCCAAGCCACTCACCACCCTGACTTGGAAATATATCGCCTTTCCTTCACCGTCATTGGGCCAGAATCCTGAAACTCAATCCCTAACAGCAGAGTGAGCGTACCTACACCACATGCAGCTATTAAAGAATGCAGCTCAGCACCACTTTTACAAGGGCAATTAGGGATGGGAAATAAATGCTGGACTAACCAGCGACACTCACATCCTGTAAATGAATTTATCAAAAATTAAAAAGCCCCTGTGGCTTCACCTGAATACGACATACCCTGATGAAGGGGGGCAGGGCTACCCCACTTTTTCCTAGGATTGCTGGGACATAAATACCCCGGCCTGCACCAGAGAACCTTCGGGGAGTAGGAGGTGTAAACATAAGGAGAATGAAGCAAAACGTTTCCACAATCATTGCTTCTGAGTGGCCACTTGCCTGAGATTTTAGACTGGCGACAAGGATTAAGTGGAGCTACAGGAGGTGTAATTTCCTCAGGAGCAGACTCACCTTGATAAGGCCTCAGGAGCCCTCCATTCAGGCAATGGATGTGCCACTCATTGGTAAGCTAGAAGTATTCGACAATGAGACAGAGGATTGGACCCAATACAGTAGCGAATATGCGACTTTTTTTGTTTGAATAACATAGTCGAAGACGACAGACAGACGGTGAACCTCCTCGTGGTTTGCGGTACGGAGACTTAGAGCATTATCAAAAGTTTAACTTCTGACTCACGTGACACCCACCAGTAGGCGGAGCTCGTTATGCTGGTCGGTGACCATTTTGACCCAAAGCCACTGCCATTCGTTCACCGTTTTTGTTTACGCAGAGCTTCCCAACAGCTGGGCAAACCTGTAACGGAATTTCTAGGCCATTTGTGAAAATTCGCTGAGTTCTGTGAGTTTGGCCCATTTGGTTTGCGGAGTACAAAATTGGGCAACTCAAGAACGTTTGTTGAGTGAAATAAATCTGGACCTGAAGAAAGCGACCAAAATAGTTTTGTCCCGGGGAGGAGGGGGGGGGGCACTAAACACGGTGCCCAGGAGTTCCAAGGAATCATCGTTCTAAACCTCAGATGCCCAACAAGGCGAGGAGCATCCATTTCCCATACTGCAGTTCCAGCTGTAGGGGGCGCACTCCCAGAAACCAGGACCGAAGACAACATTTTCCTGCCAAGGGACGCTGTGCTTCCCGCACACCAGAGACCCCAAATGCACAGGATGAATGGGCCAGCACCAGAAGGAGTTGGCGGGGCAGGCGCCAGAGAGAAATTATACCCAGTGCCACTGCCACCCCGATGACCATCCCAGAGGGTGGATGCATTTCTTCAATGACGCAGCGTAGGAGCCCAACTTCTTTTACTGCAATTCAGCACCACATATGGCGCCAACCAAGTGACGGTCGGGATCAACGGTTTCCTAATACAGATGAAGCTTGATACTGGAGCCACAATTTGTGTGATCAGCTGCCGCAGGTATGACCAAATTCGCTCAGGACACACGTCTTGACTTTAAAAGAAACCAACACTCAGCTGGAAACATTTACCAGGGAGCCATTGGAGATTGCGGGCATCTCCAAAGTTCCCATGGAATATGGGACTCAGTCGGTGAACTTACCACCATTAGTGGTAAAAGGTTCGGGCCCAAATTTACTGGCCATGACTGGGTGAAACATCTCCAGGTGGACTGGCTGCAAGTATGCTGCTTGTATCCCGAAAGGCCGGATGTGGTATTGGCACATTTTCCTGGGGTATTCCAGGACAGCCTTGGTACCATCTGGGGGGCCTCCGCCAAGTTATCAGTGGGTCCAGAGACCCAATCTCGCTATTTCTGGGCCCGCCCTGTTCCCTACGCTTTGAAATCAAAGGATTGGACAACTTAAGGAGCACTGAAAAGACAATGGGGGGAATCTGTGTTGAGCCAGAGGAAATGGGAAGGTATTAAATGAGTACTTTGCATCAGTATTCACCAAGGGAAGGTACTTTGTGGAAGATAATTCTTGGGTCGGGTGTGTGAACAGTCTGGATCATGTTGACATCGAAAAGGAGATATTGGGTCTTTTAAAAGTCATTAAGATAGATAATGGGATTTCCCACAGATTACTGAGGCAAGCAAGGGAGGAAATTGTTGGGGCCTTTACTGACATCTTAGTATCCTCATTGGTCACAGATGTGATCCCAGAGGACTGGACAATAGCTAATGTGGTTAAGAAAAGCAGCACGGATCATCCAGGAAACTATAGGCCGGTGAGCTTCATGTTGGTCATAGGTAAATTATTGGAGAGAATTCTCAGAGACAGGAGTCTCAGGGCGACACAGCAGCACAGTGGTTAGCACTGTTGCTTCACAGCACCAGGGACCCGGGTTTGATTTCCGGCTTGGGTGACTGTCTGTGCGGAGTCTGCACATTCTCCCTGTGTCAGCGTGAGCTTCCTCCGGATGCTCCGGTTTCCTCCCATAAATCCTGAAAGATGTGCTGTTAGGTGAATTGGACATTCTGAATTCGCCCTGTGTACCCGAACAGGCCCCCGGAGTGTGGCGACATGGGGATTTTCACAATAACTTCATTGCAATGCTAATTAGTGACTATTTGTGACACTAATAAAGATTCTTATTATTTATATATGTTTGGAAACAAATGGGCTCATTAGCGATAAACAGCATGGTTTTTGAAGGGGAGGTCATGCCTCACTAACTTGATTGAGTTTTTTGAGGAGGTGACAAAGATTATTGATGAGGGGAGGGCATTGGATGTTGCTTACATGGACTTCAGTAAAGCCTTTGACAAGGTGCCTCATGACAGACTGGTACAAAAGGTGAAGTCACATGGGATCAGAGGTGAGGTGGTAAGATGGATACAGAACTGGCTCAGTCACAAAAGGCAGAGGGTAGCAGTAAAAGGTTATTTTTCTGAATGGAAGGTTGTGACCAGTGGTGTTCCACAGAGATCTGTGCTGGGGCCTCTGTTGTTTGTAGTAAACAAATTTTAAAACAAATTTAGAGTACCCAATTCATTTTCTTCAATTAAGGGGCAATTTAGTTTGGCCAATCCACCTACCCTGCACATCTTTGGGTTGTGGGGGCGAAACCCACGCAAACACGGGAAAAATGTGCAAACTCCACATGGACAGTGACCCAGGCCAGGATCGAACCTGAGACCTCGGCGCTGTGAGGCAGCAGTGCTAACTACTGCGCCACCGTGCTGCCCCTTTGTAGTAGACATAAACGATTTGGAGAAAAATGTAGCTGGTCTGACCAGTAAGTTCGTGGATGACACCAGGGTTGGTGGAGTGGAGATAGTGTTGAGGATTGTCAGAGGATACAGCAGAGCATAGATAGGTTGGAGACTTGGGCAGATAGGTTGGAGACTTGGGTTGGAGAAATGGCAAATGGAGTTTAATTGGAACAAATGTGAGGTAATGCATTTTGGTAGGTCTAACATAGAGGGGAATTATATAGTAAACGGCAAAACCCTTAGAAATATAGAAAGTCAGAGAGATCTTGCGTGCAGGTCCACAGATCTTTGAAAGTGGAAACACAAAAGGGTAAGGTAGTCAAGAAAGCATATGGAATGCTTGCCTTCATTGGACGGGGCATCGAGTATAAAAACTGCCGTTATGCTATAGAACCTTGGTAAGGCCGTACTTGTTATATTGCGCACAATTCTGGTCGCCACAGTACCAGAGGGATGCTGAGACTTTGGAGAGCGTGCAGAGGAGGTTTATCAGAATGTTGCCTGGTCTAGAGTGTGTTAGCTATGCAGAGAGGTTGAATAGACTTGGACTGTTTTCATTAGAACGACGGAGGTTGAGGGGTGACTTGATAGAGATCTACAAGATTATGAGGGGCATGGATAGAATGGATGGGCAGGCACTCTTTCCCAGAGTGGACGTCAGTCACTGGAAAGCATAGGTTTAAGGTACATGGGGCAAAGTTTAGAGGAGATGTGCGAGGCAGATTTCTTTACACTGAGGGCGGTGACTGCCTCGAACGCATTGCGAGGGGAGGTTGTGGAAGAAGATACATTAACGGCATTCAAAAGGCATCTCGGCAAATACATGGATAGGATGGGTATAGAGCGATACGGCACTATGAAGTGCGGACTATTTTGGTCAAGGGTGGTATCATGACCAGTACAGGCTTTGACGGCTGAAGGATCTGTTCTTTTGTTCTTTGTTCAAAGGTCGATGCAGAACTGGACTATTTGGAGAACTTGGGAATCATCCGACCAGTACACTTTGCTAGGGCTGCGCTGGATGTGCTGGTTATAAAGCCTGATAGTTCCATTTTCCTTTGCAGAGATTATAAAATTACCATAAACCAAGCGTCCCATCGTTACTCGATGCCAAAGATTGAGGACCTATACGCAGAGCTCAGCGGACGAAGGACCTTCACCAAGCACAACATGAACCACGCTTATCCTCAATTGGTCTTGGACCCGTCCTCACGCAAATATGTGACTATCAACACGTAAACGGGGTTGTATGAATACACCAGATTGCCATTCGGAGTCTCTTCAGTATGTGCCATATAATAATAATCTTTATTGTCACAAGTAGGCTTATATTAACACCGCAATGAAGTTACTGAGAAAATCCCCTCGTCGCCACATTCCGGCGCCTCTTTGGGTACACAGAGGGAGAATTCAGAATGGTCAAACTACCTAACAGCACGTCTTTCGGAACTTCCTCTGAGGATTGCCATAGGTGGCAGTTTACCTGGATAATGTGCTGATTACAGGTTCCTCTGACCGGGAGCACCTGAAATATCTGGAGGATGTACTACATCGGTTCGAGGCAGCTGGGATCCACCTGCGGCATGAAAAGTGTGTTTTCCACACGAAGGAGGTGGTCTATTCAGGCAACAATGTGGACAGGCATGGACTACACCCAGTGGACGATAAAGTACAGGCCGTCTGGCAGACGCCCGTACTGAAGGATCCGACAGAACTCGGTCCTTTCTTGGGCCTTATAAACTATTACAGGAAATCCATCCCAAACTTGGTGACAGTATTGGGCCAGTGGTGGTTTTGAGCCCCGCCGCAACAGAGTTTTTTCTATGAAGTGAAACAACGACTGTCGCCCTCACATTTGCTAACTCACTTCAACCCCTCAAAGCATTTGTTGCCTCCGTACCTGGCCGTACGGACTCGGGACCATCCTGGCACACAGGATGGATGTTGGTTCACGAACTTTAGCTGCAGCAGAGCGGAATTAGGCTCAGATAGAAAAAGAAGATTTGGCACTCGGTTCCATCAGTATGTCTATGGACATGCATTCACAGCATATACAGATCAAAAAACCTATTGTGGATGTTCAAAGAGGATAAGGCAATTCCCCAGTGGCGTCTGTCCACATTCAGCATTGGGCTTTCCTCTTGGCGGCATATGAGTGTGTTTTGGATTATCAACCAAGGACGGAAATCTCCCACGCAGGTGCCCTCAGCCAGCTCCTGCTACCCACCAGTATGCTGATGCTGACGGCATCACATTACATGATCACATTCTTACATTTTATGGACTCTTTACTGACCGCAGCCCAAGTAAAGGCTTGGACACAGATGGTGGACAGCATCCTCCTGTGGGCATCCACGAATGTGGCCAGGGAGCAATTTTGCAAGACCTCCATCGTAGACACGCGGAGGTTTCTAAAATGAAAATGTTGGACCGAAGCTATGTGCGGTGGCCCAGCATAGATGCGGATATCAGGAAGTTGGCAAAGCAGTGTAAACAGTGTGAGGAAGACCAAAAGCTCCCCCGGTAGCTCCACCACCCATGGGAATGGCCGAGTCAGCCATAGTCCCACCTCCATGTAGATTTTGTGGGCTTTTTCAGGGAGCAATGTACCTGATTATAGTAGATGCACATTGCAAATGGATGGATGTGCACCCGATGACTGACTACATCGCCTGCCACCACCGAGTGGCTCAGGAAAACTTTTAGTGTTCCTGGACTCCCAGTGCTACTTGTAACAGACAATGGCACTGCTTTTAAATGTTCGGAGTTCACATGGTTTTCTAAAACAAAATAGGGCCCGTCAATCCGTACTGCACCTCATCACCGATCCTCAAATGGGTTGGCGGAACATACCATACAGACATTTGAACTCGGGCTGCAAAACAGTCCTCGGTTGCCTCCGAAACCACCTTGCAAATTTCCTGTTCTACTATAGGACCACCTCGCACACTACCACCGGAGTGATGCCAGCAGAATGTTTGATGGTACATCATTTGTGCACCCGATTAAACCTCCTTTCGCCGGACTTCGGAGATAGGGGGCTGGATTCTCGGCCGGTGGGATGCTCCGTTAATTGGGCAGCCCTGGGGTTTCCCAATGGTGTGGGGCTTCCCCACAATGGGAAGCTCCATTGATCAGCCGGTGTAACGGAGCAACCCGCCGGCAGGTGTAGTGATCTGTATAGCTGCTGGTATGTAAGGAGTTAACATCTGTAATATAGTGCTATTACAGATAGCACTAGATGGCAGCACCAGATCTGTGTATATGCCTTTCCGCCTCATGTTTCAGGTCCCACCCCACCTTCCGGTCCACTCCTTAGTGAAGTGGGTGGGAGCATTAAATTCTGCCTATGGTTTGCAAGTCAGGACGACAAACTAAATACAATACGATGCACATTAAAGAGAAGGAAAGTGGTTGATTTGGGATAGTGACTGTAATAACTTGTACGGGGCACATGGGGCGGGATCGATTGCTTTGTTTTCCCCATGCGGCTCAACTAACTACAGGGCTGATAACCATGTTGTATAAAAGGGGCCAGATTGGAATCGATTGACTTGGAGGGAGGTTCAACTGGGCCCCTTTGTAAACAGTACATATTATAAATAAATGTCTTCTTTATTTTACTCGACTGTCTCCCCTCGCCTTTATTACAGTAACCATTTAATCATTAAGAATAAAATCACTTTGATGAATTATAGAATCATAGAATTGATGATAATGTGTAGTAAGCAGGTGGTGGATAACTTTCTAGGTAGAATATAAAAGAGGGCTGCACGGTGGCTCAGTGGTTAGCACTGCTGTGTCAAGGTGCCGAGGCGCCAGGTTCGATCCCGGTCCCGGGTCACTGCCCATGTGGAGTTTGCACATTCTCTCTGTGTTTACGTGGGCCTCACCCCCGTAAACCCAAAAGATGTGCAGGGTATGTGGATTGACCACGCTGAATTGTCCCTTAATTGGAAAAGAAAAATTGGGTACTTTAAATGTATTAAAAAATAATATGAAAGAGAAGCGTATTTAAAACTACAGTGAGAATAGTGTATAAGGTCTCTGGTAGCAGTTGTGAAGTGGTACAATGGATAAATTCAAGTATTAGATAAACATGCAGCAAAAGCAGTGTGGTTTTAATGGGAGATTTTAAATTCCATGGGCAAGATTGTCCATCAGCTGACGGCGGAATCGGGAAACACGATTGGGTGGAGAATCAGTTCCAACGCCAAAATCATGGCAGGCACCGATTTCACGCCAAATTGCAATTTTCAGTTGCCTCAATAGAGGCGTCAATGCATTCCAGAACACAAGTACAGTTAATACTGTTGGCATATCATTAGCGGGTCTGACCCGGTTGATAGATTATTGATTTTATTGATTTATTCATGGTTTGGGGTGCTAATTGAATGCCTGGGTTTCCTCCGGGTGCTTTGGTTTCCTCCCACAGTCCAAAGACATGCAGGTTAGGTGGATTGGCCATGCTAAATTGCCCTTGGTGTCCAAAAAAGGTTGGGAGGGGTTATTGGGTTAAGGGGATAGGGTTGAGGTGAGGGCTTGAGTGGGTCGATGCAGACTCAATGGGCCGAATGGCCTCCATCTGCACTGTATGCTCGATGTTCGATGTTCTATGTTCAAAGCTAAAGAGTGAAATTATTAAAAGTGTCTTGACTGTGAAAATTTAGACATTGTTTCAGTGAATGTTTCATATAATGAATTGACTATTTTACTTCAGTGTATTTAGCAATAAGAATATACCAACTAATTAGTCACAGCAAAGACTACGGCCAGCAGTGGCGTGAGAAACCTATTTTCATTCAGCTGTGCTCGTAAGGGCTCAGCTAACTTTGCTGGACACCAATCAATCTTAAGTAATGTTTGATTAATACATCATCCTCTAAGTAGCAGACATCAATTTGCACAAATCAGGAAGTCTCAGCTGAGAATTAGAAACCAATGGGAGTAAATAAGGGATTAGACCATAAATAAGGACTCCTTTAAAAGTAGGACCTTGTAGTCGAGGTCACGTTCCTGAATTTCGCCTTCCTGAATTCTTGAATCATCTATTCGTTTGTTTCAAAGTTATTTCTTTATGCTTTTATGGTTAATACATTTTTGCCATGTGTTTGACCCGTTTATGTAATCTTTGATATTTTGTTTCTAAGTTTTGATTCAGTTTTTATGAGTGTATTCAAGTGAATAATTAGCAATAACGTTCTATTTTCATCACCTCCAATCAACCAGACAATCAACACTTATTAGAAGAAGGTAAAACAAGAGTCCTGACACCGGTATTCTCCGAGGCCTCCATGATTCTCTGCCTCCGAATTCCCTCCGAATAGGTCGAATTCCCGACGGTGAAATTCACTTCTGCTTTTAAAAATCGGGAAACCGGCACGGTTGCTGATGAGGGAGAGAAGAGGTAGGACACGGAGAGGTGGGAGGGCAGGTGCCGGTGGGCTGGCTGGGGTGGGGTGGGGCCCTGCCAGGGAGAGGGATGATGGGGGAATGGGCCCTGGCAGAACTAGGGTGGTGCCGAGGCAATGACCATCATTGCTGTATCCTGCAAGGCAGTGATTTTGCTGAGCACACCACTGACCAGCCACCTTGGCCCTGGTTCTGCAGCGTGGCACCGACCGTATAGATGCCCTCAGCCCAGCCCCCATCCTCCACCCCACCCTTTGCCATTCCACACTCTCTAGCCACCACCCATTGGTGCGGCATCATACACCCCACCCAAGGGCAATGCCCACAGCAGCCCCTACGTGGGTGGTGGATATGGAGCCTGGCCCTTGCAAGCCCATTGGACTGTACCCCTGGAAGCAGGGATGGATGCCAGGGCCGGAGGCACCACGGTGCTGGGTACTGATGGGGCCATGGGTGCGGGGATGTTGGGGGGAGGCATGCAGGGACAGAGTCCACACTGCCAATCAGGGCTACAGTACATCCCATTGGACCTGGTTGGGCACAGGGGTACGCATCATGCTAACATGTCGGCCTTTCACCCCCTGCAGAAAAAGTATATTGGAATTCAACCAGCAATGGTGGTCTTCCTGCTGGTCACCCCAGCCCTGGGGGATGCTCTGTGGCTGTATGAGCTGGAGCTGCTCGAGGAAGTGGAGGAAGCTGCAGTGCCGGAGCGAACCCCAGAGGAACAGAAGGCAGTCGCCCAGGATGGAGAGCCGGCCAACCACCAGACCAAGGAGGTGCAAACGAAGCATCAAATGAGGCCCCGCGTGCACTGGCAGCACTTGTCGTTCAAGAACCTGCAAGACCGAGCATGCCATTGAACACTCCAGCTGAGCAAGGAGATAGTGCGACATATCTGCCAGATGATAGTGCACCTGTTACTGCGGGGGTATGGGGGAAGTCAGCTGCTCCTGGTGGCCATCAAGGTGACTGTTGCCCTGAACCTTTACACAAGAGGGTATTTCCAGGCGCTGAGTGGGAACCTGTCCAGTGTGGCGATATCATGGTTGTGTTGTAATTCAGCGACTGACCGCTACGAGTCTCATTATTACATAAGTGAATGTTAGAGTCAGGTGACATGAGACTGACTGGGAGGGAGGTTGCTTGTGCATGTTAATAGTTATTCATCTTGTTCTTTCGTATATAGGTTACTCACGGTTAATTTTAATATACCGTTTTTTGCTTTAGCTACGTGTTCTTCTAATATAAATCAGGCCATCCGAAAAGAACATTACTTGATACCAGGGCTTGATGGTATTAAAAAAAAAACTATTAGCCTGCCACAAGTCCACAGAGATTTGAAGATTTTGTAGACTGCCAGAATTAACAACATGGAGTCGCTGAAGCCACCACTGAGTCTCAGATTTCATGGTAATGTGGAAAACAACTTGCATGTGTTTAAAGAACAATTTAATCTGTTTCTTCCGGCAGTAAATTTAGGAGATAAATCAGACTCACGTAGAGTAGTGATGCTCCTAACAGCGGCAGGGCACGAAGCAATTGCTGTGTTTAATACATTTAAATTAGCAAACGATGAAGATAGTAAAAATTTTAACGAAGTAATTCAAAGATTTGATGCACATTGCACCCCTAAAAAGAATTAAATTCATCTCTTAGGGCGGTGCTAACTGCTAGTTGCAGGGTTCTGCGGAGGTTACTTACAGCTACTGGTTGTTCAGGCATTGTGCTGTTTTTCCAGGTGATAAAATTGTATTTTCTGGCTTTAAAATTTTTTTTCACTATTTTCGGACATTTCCCCTTTAAGTGGGCGTAGTCCAGGGCCTCTGACGTCATGGCGCTTGTGACGTAGAGAGTAGGAATGGATTGCGCATGCGCAGATCGCTTTTCCTTCACTATGCGTTCTTTTCGCAACTGTGCATGCGCAAAACACTGTTTCGCCGGTTCGTGTCTTCTCGGGAACTGCGCATGTGTGGCTCCTTGCCAAGATGGCTGCCAATCAAAATTGCCGTTTGCTTCTGTTGCAAGCCCAGCTTTGCCTTGTGGTGAGTATAGGGGCCAGTTTTACTGATTTCTGTTGTGTTCACCTCCCAGTAGTTTTCAAACTTGTCCAGGACTGTCTGGAAGTCTCTCTTGTCCTACCCTTTGGAGTACTTGAAGGAATTGAAGATTTCTGTTGCACTTTCACCTGCAATGGTAGGAGCATCAGCCACGCCATCTAGGTCGGATGCTACCATGTAAATCTCAAATCTCTGCTTGAATGCACGCCAGTTGGCACTGAGATTGCCGTGGTATCTGAGCTGCTGAGGAACCAGAATCTCGATCACCTTGCCTGGGTGCTGTTGCTGGTCATCATGGATCTTGCTGAGCTGAACTATATAGATTCAACAGGCACTACTGGTACCATGTTGTGTCATATACTCTGGGATAACACAGGCTGCAACTCGATGCAGCTTTGACCAAAAGATACTCCAAACCTTGAAGTAAGTTCAACCTGATTTATTGAACCATTAGCACAGTTCTCTGAGTTTGACTCTCCTGCTAATCTTGCTATAGTAACTCAGTCTAACTAACCAGTCTGCTCTAAGCCACGTGGTGGGTGTGATGCTTCTGATTTGCCCTACTCCTACTCTCTAAGTGTCGCCTGTGGAATGAGACAGAGCATGTGTGCCCTGTCCTTATATATGGGTTTCCCCCCTGTAGTAGTGTCACCTCTGGGTGTCTTGACTACCCATGGTCATGTCTTATTCTATGTGTTCATTAGCTGTATGTCTGCATGTCTCTGGTGCTCCCTCTAGTGTTTATTTAGTTGTAGTGTATTTAGATTAACCCCTTGTGTGTGTGTATATACAGCGATGCATATCAGCACACCCCCAGCTGGGGGGGGGGGAGACAAACAACAGGAATGGGAGGGGTAAGCAGGGAGAGGAGCGTGGGTAGGGGGATAAAGGGGGTGGACTACGGGCAGGTGCATATCCCCTTGGCGGACGCACAGTTGCCGGTCATGTTGGATGCCCCCTGGACAAAGAGAAATCCCGGAGCGTAGAGACCCCACCACATGGGGAGAAGAGTGGCCGCAGCCATTTTGAACAGCCCTCTAACACAGGGAAACACCGGAGTGCAGGGGCGCATCCACCAGGTAAGTATGGTTAATCCCACAGGAGCGGGGGGACAAAACCCCCCCCAACAGGATAGACACCTGGAATGTCAGGGGATTTAACAGCCCAGTGAAACGATCCAGAGTCTTCGCCCACCTGAGAAACATGAAAGTCAACAGAGTCTTCCTCCAAGAGACACACCTGAGAGAGCAGGACCGACTGCGGGTAAGAAATGGCTGGATGGGACAGACCTATCATTCCTGCTACGGGACGAGAGCCGGGGGGTAGCAATACTGATTAATAAGAGAACTATGTATACTGCGACAAGGATGGTTACAAACCTGGGGGACGGTACGCCAGGGTCAGTGAGGCCCTAGACGGGACACCGGTAGCACGCATTAACGTGTACGCTCCCAACTGGGATGACACGGAATTTATAAAGGAGATCATGGTGGAAATTCCTAACATACATGTGCACCAACTGATCATGGAGGGGGGACTTAAACTGTGTACAGGACCCTCAAATTTACAGGTCGAAACCCAAAGCGGAGAAGACCTTCAATATGGCAAAGGAACTCTGCAGTAGCATTGTGGTTAGCACAATTGCTTCACAGCTCCAGGGTGCCAGGTTCGATTCTGGCTTGGGTCACTGTCTGTGTGGAATCTGCACGTTCTCCCCGTGTGTGCGTGGGTTTCCTCCGGGTGCTCCGGTTTCCTCCCACAGTCCAAAGATGTGAAAGTTAGGTGGATTGGCCATGCTAAATTGCCCTTAGTGTCCAAAATTTTCCTTAGTGTTGGGTGGGGTTACTGGGTTATGGGGATAGGGTGGAGGTGTGGACTTAGGTAGGGTGATCTTTCCAAGAGCCGGTGCAGACTCGATGGGCCAAATGGCCTCCTTCTGCACTGTAAATTCTATGAAACTCTTTTTATGGAGTAGATGGGTCGGTTGTCCCATGGCGATTCACCGACCCAGGGAAGTAGGAGTTCTCCTTCTTCGCCCCGGTACATCATGTATATTTGAGGATCGACTTCTTTGTATGGGGAAATCGGTGCTTCTGGGGCTGGTCAAGTCGGAATATTCTGGGAGGCACTAAAGGCTGTGATCAGGGGAGAAATTATCACCTTTAAAGCGCGAAGAGACAGGGAGAAGAGGGCGGCTAAGCAACAGCGAGTTGACTCCATACTGGATATGGACCGGCAATACTCCAAGGCTCCGATCATAGAGCTCCTGGTGGAGCGGAAAAATCTACAGATGGACTTCGACCTGCTCTCCATGAGGAAAGCAGTGCACCAACTCCACCCAGGCACAGGGGACCCCATATGAATATGGAGACAAAGCCAGCCAGCTGAGAAAGCAGGCAGCCACAAGGGAAATCGCGCAAATGAGGGGTAGCAGAGGCATGTTAGAAACAGACCCAGTTAAAGTCAACAAATCCTTCGAGGCCTTTTACCGGGGACTGTACACCTCGTAGCCTTCAGCAGGGGACTCTGGGATGAAGCAGTTCCTTGATGGACTGGACATGCCAGTCATGGGGGGAGGACAGGAAATGGGGCCTGGAAGCACTGCTAGAACTGGGAGAAATCATGGAGATCCTTAGCTCCATGCAGGCAGGGAAGGCGCCGGGACCAGACGGTTTCCTGGCAGACTTCTACAAAACATTTGCGATAGCACCTGCGGGAGATGTTCACAGACTCACTGGCTAGGGGCACACTGCCACCCACGCTAGCACAGGCCTCAATCTCGCTAATACCTAAAAAGGACAAAGACCTAATAGAGTGCGGTTCCTCCAGACCCATCTTGTTACTAAATATTGGCAAAATCCTAGGCAAGAGGCTGGGGAATTATGTTCCAGAGGTGGTCGCAGAAGACCAATCTGACTTTGTCAAAGGTAGACAGCTGACATCGAACATCAGGCGCCTGCTGAACATGATCACGACCCCATCTGGGGAGAGAACACCTGAGGTGACTATTGTTGTGTTATTGACCCTGGGGTAACATGGACTGGAACTGGATGCAATAAGATTGGGAAACAGACACCAAACTCAGACGTTGATTCAATACAATTTATTGAACTTCTGTAACAAGGCACACAGCTTGGGTTGACACTCTACTACTCTAAATATGCTAACTCTAACTAACTCGACAAGGCTAGCCCTGAGCCACGTGTAGAAGGTGCTAACTAATATATACACCCTGATTGTCACTATAGTTGTCATTAGTGGAAAGAGGCAGAGTGCTGATGCCTTATGTGTTTTATAGTAGGAAGTCCCTCTCTAGTGTTCTGTCTAGTGATTGGTTGATTGGCTAACCTGGGTGTCTAGCACTGCGTGTCTTTACCTCCTGATGTGTGTGAGTGTATATTATGACAATTATCTCCTTCGACGCAGAATAGGCCTTCGCCAGAGTTGAATGGAAGTACCTCATAGAGGTTCTGGAGCATTTCAGACTCGGAACAGGATTCACCGCTTGAGTGAAACTCCTATATAACACCCCCCCCCCCCCCCATGAGGAGCGTACGGCCAAATACCACCAGCTTCCAATACGTCCAGCTGCACTTGGGAACGAGGCCAGGGTGCCCGTTATCCACGCTGCTGTTCGCCCTCATGATCGAACCAGTAGCGATCGCTCTCAGAACAGCAAAGAACTGGAAAGGGATCCAAAGAGGAGGCAGAGAACACAGTCTCGCTCTATGCAGATGACCTGCTTCTCTACATCTCAGACCCACAAAGCAGCATCAAAGGAATCATCATGCTCCAGAAAGAGTTTGGCGCAAACTCAACATGAGCAAAAATGAGATCTTCCCGGTGAACCCGCAAGGGGAAGGGGCAGCATTGCTGGGACTGCTGTTTAAACAAGCCCAACACAAATTCCACTACCTGGGGATTCAAATCACTTATGACTGTTCAGGGGACCAGCCTGACAGAGGAAGTCAAAAAGGACCTGCAAAGATGGAACACACTCCCACTCTCCCTGGCGGGGGGAGTACAGATGATCAAAATGAACGTACTGCCCATGTACCTCTTCCTACTAAGATCCATTCCAATCTATATCCCCAAGGCCTTTTTCAACTCACGAGACAAAGTACTAATTATGGCATTCGTGTGGGGGGGGGGGGGGGGGGGGGGGGGGGGGGGGAGAAGAATGCAAGGATCCCAAAGAAAACAAAATCCAGGGGAGGGACTAACTCTCCCAAACCTGCAATGCTACCACTAGACATCGACAGCAGAAAGAATAATGGGGTGGATAAGGAGCCAGAAGCCGAGTGGGTGAGCACAGAGGATGACTCCTGCAGGGGGACCACCCTCTGGGCCCTCGCCACGGCGGCACTCCCATCCCAACCCAAGAAGTACTCAAAACAGCCCAGTGGTGATGGCAATACTCCTCCAGTCCTGGAACTAGCTACAACAACAATTTGGCCTAGGCCCCAATCTGCTACAACCACAGGTTCATGCCAGCACTCACAGACACCTCCTTTAAAAGGCGGAGACAGGGCAGGGGGACATTGACAGTCAGAGACTTAATATACCGATGGTAGGGTCACAACACTGGACAAACTGGCAGAGAGATTTCAACTTGCAGGAGGCAATGAATAAAGGTACCTGCAGCTTATGAACTTCCTACGGAAGGAAACAAGGACATACCCATGACCGCCACGACAGTCACTACTAGAGAAACTACTGGACGCAGACATCTTAGGCAGAGGGAACTGTTGTGACACGTATGAATGACTGAGAGAGGCCTGACACCAAACTGGACGCAACAAGAAGTGGGAGGAACGCTTGGGGTTTGAAATATGGTGGGGACTCTGGAGCGAAGCACTACACAGGGTCAAGGCTCAACCTAACGCAACTAAAAGTGGTACATAGAGCCCACTTGACCACAAGTCCAAAGATGTGCAGGTTAGGTGGATTGGCCATGATAAATTGCCCTTAGTGTCCAAAATTACCCTTAGTGTTGGGTGGGGTTACTGGGTTATGAGGATAGGGTGGAGTTGTTGACCTTGGGTAGGGTGCTCTTTCCAAGAGCCGATGCAGACTCGATGGGCCGAATGGCCTCCTTCTGCACTGTAGATTCTATGAACCCAAATGAGTAGGTTCTTCCTGGAGGTGGAGGACAGATGTGAACGGTGCCAAGAAACCCTGGCTAACCACGTCCACATGTTCTGGTTCACGCCTACAAAAGTCTTCGGATCTTGTATGTATTTATACTGTGCTATGTATAACAAAAACCCATTAGAAAACATTTTTAAAAAACAATTTGATGTTAATATTTCTCACCACCAGAAGGAGTTCAGAAGCAGTCATATAAATATCATGTGATTTCTGGGAGAAGGTGTTTAGATGTGAGAGAGATTAGTTGCATAGGTGAGAGATCTGTAGTTAGAGATATCATGTAGTTTAATTTAATAACCTTTTACATGGGAACTTGTTTGAATCTTATTTAAGTAGTATAAATAAATCAGCTTTATTCATTTACTTAGCTTGATGCTCTTTGTTCAACACTACATACTCAAGACATCCTGATTAGCAAAACAGAGAACATCACATCACCCCCACCCCCCTGCCATACTAGTTTAAATCCTCCCAAGGGACTGTAACAAATATCCCAGGCAGGATATTGGTGTCCCTCCAGTTTAGATGCAACCCGTCCTTCTTGTACAGGTCACACCTGCCCGAGAAGAGATCACGATTGTCCAGAAATCTGAAACTCTTTCCCCCATACCAACTGTTTAGCCACGTGTTGAGTTGTACTATCCTCCTATTTCTAGCCTCACTGGCACATGGCAGAGGGAGTAATCCTGAGATTGCAACCCTTGAGGTCCTGCTTTTTAGCTTACTGCCTAACTCCCTGAACTCCTTCTGCAAGGCTACAACTCTCCCTCTTCATGATACCTTGTATTCATTCAGAGACATCATTGACCCTGGCACCAGAGGGGCAACACACCAGCCCGGAGTCTCTTTCACGTCCACTGAAGCACCTATCTGTGCCTTTAGTAACGAGTTCCCTGTAACTACAGCTCTCCTGCACTTCACCCTCCCCTGCTGAGCAACTGAGCCAGTTGTGGTGCCATTGTTCTGGCTGCTGTTGTTTTCCCCTGATGAGCTGTCTCCGAACACTATCCAAAACGGTATACTTGATTAATATGAATTGCACTTTCTGATTATTTCCCCTCCTGGTGTGTGTTCCAATATTGAGGACATTGCCAAGTTGCAGTCTCTGCCCCAACACTAATCATCCCGCACGTGCAGGCGAAAACTTTTCATAAACTGCCTCAGCCGGATGGCAACAGATGACGTTTCTTCACATCTATCTCCGACTGGTCTCTTTGTTGACTGCAGACAGATTGCCTGTCTCAACGCCGATTGGCCCGATGTGCACGGCACAGAAACCGGAGCTGCTCTGATTGGTCAAATTAACCTAGTAACTGATGACGATATGGTGTCCGATTTGTTGCTCAAGCCTCTCCCTCCCCTGATTGGTTGGCCTTTGCACGGGCTGATTGGCTGTTTACCGCTCACTCTCCCGCCCTTTGTCTATTGCTCTGTTTTAATTGGTCCCTGCTCTCCTGTGCTAATTGGTTACTGGCTACTTCCTTCTCTGTTCTTATTGGTTAGTGTATGCTGAATCCGGATTGGCCAGTCTCTCTGTTTAAAGTCTCCTCGGGCTGTTGACGATTTCAGTTTCTCATTGAGCTGCTGGTGGGAAATGTCTCTGCTCCGAATGGCTAATTCCCGCTCCCTGTGGATCAGGATCTTCCTCCTCATCTGGAGCCTGATCATCTTCAATGGGGAGAGAGAGAGTGGAGCCGGTAAGTACCCGAGTTACAGCCAGTGTGACGGGATAGACTGGGTGTCCGGGGAGAGGAACTCCGGGAGAGTGGATCTGCCAATAACTGAAACCCGGCAGATTTTTGCAGTGTAAAGTCTGCAGTTTTCAGAAACCATTCCTCAGACGTTATTGTCACGACTGTTTCGGTGCCACTTCATGTTCCCGTCTGGACCTAAAAATTTATTGATTTCACTTCCAATTTCCTCCCCTCCATCACCTTCACGCGATCCATCTCTGACATTTCCCTTCCATGGCCTTTCTATTTTAATTTCTGGGGATAGACTGTCCACTAACATCCATTACAAACCCACTGGCCCCCACAGCTATCTTGACTATAGCTCTTCATACCCCAAATCCTGTAGGGGCTCCATTCCATTTTCCCAGTTCCTTCGCCTCCGTGGCATCTGTTCTGATGATGGATTTGTTTTTGTCACGTGTACTGAGGTACAATGAAAAGTATTGTTCTGGGTATAGTCCAGACAGTCCATACATGAAAGAAATTCCATACATAAAAGAAAGACATAGGACATATTTAAATAAACAATGTAAATACATAGACACAGGTGAGCATAGGGAGTGTAGTACTACTCAGTTGAGAAGATGAGTGAAGAGATCAGTTTAGTCCATAAGAGGGTCATTTAGGAGTCTAGTGACAGTGGGGAAGCTGTTTTTGAGTCTGTTCGTGCTTGTTCTCAGACTTTTGTGTGTCCTGTCCTATGGAAGAAGTTGGAAAAGTGAGTAAGCCGGGTGGGAGGGATCCTTGATTATGCTGCCTGCTTTCCCCAGGCAGTGGGAGGTGTAGATGGAGTCCATGGATGGGAGGCAGGTTTGTGTGATGGACTGGGCGGTATTCACGACTCTCTGAAGTCCCTTGCGATCCTGGGCCAAGCAGTTGAAGGTGGAGCTGTAGTTAATGAACAGGAGCCTGATGTAGGAGTCCTTGTTGTCGAGATGCTCCATGGATGAATGTAGGGGCAGGGAGATGGCATCTGCTGTGGACTGGTTGTGGCGGTATGCGAATTGCAGTAAATCAGGGCATTCTGGGAGTATGGAGTTGATTTATCTCATGATCAACCTCTCGAAGTACTTTATAATGATAAATGTCAAGACCACCAGATGGTAGTTGCTGAGGCACATTGCCTGGTTCTTCTTTGGCACCAGTATGATGGTGGTGTCGGACTGGAGTAGGGAGAGGTTGAAGATGTCCGTGCACACATCTTCCAGCTGGTTCCCGCAGGATCTGAGTGCATGACCAGGGGCCCCGTCCGGACCCGTCACTTTCTACGGGTTCACTTTCAAGAAGGCCGATCTGACTTTGGAAGCTGTGACGGAGGGTGTGCCCGAGGCTGCTGGGCAGTTGACAGTGGTTTGATGGTTTCCTGCTTGAACTGAGCATAGAATGCATTGAGTTCATCGGGGAGGGTGCGCTGCTGCTGGAGATTCTGCTCAACTTTGCTTTGTAGCCCATTATGTTGTTTAACACTTGCCACAACTGACAAGAGTCCATGACATTAGTCTGTTATAGTCTTGGCATCCCTGATGACTTTGCGGAGGTTATACCTGGATTTCTTGTACAGATCAGGGTTTGCTACTTTCCAAAACGGTGCTGCTGACATGTCTTCATTCTTCTCCTGCACCTCTGCTCTCACCCCCTCACCTCCCTCCAGAACCAGGATAGGGTCCCCCTTGCCCTCACTTTTCACTCCACCAGCCTCTGCATTCAAAGAAACAATCTCTGCCAGTTCTCCAGCAGCGAACTCCAGCAAGATACCACCACCAAACACACATTCCCCTCACTCCCCTGTCAGCATTTCTCGGGGACCTTTCGATCCGGATCCACTCCTCCATCACCCCCAACACCTCACCCTCTTCCCACGGCACCTTCCCATGCAGTCGCAGAGGTGCAACACTGTCTCTTTACCTCCTCCCTGCTCACCATCTCAGGCCCTAAACATTCTTTTCAAGTGAGGCAGTGCTTCACGTGCACCTCTTTCAATCTGGTCTATTGCATTTGCTGCACCCAATGCGGGTGAAGCCCAGCACAAACTGGAGGAACAGCATCTCATCTTCTGATTAGGCACATTACAGCCTTCTGAACTTAAACATTAGAGTTCAACAACTTCAGACTGTGAACACTCTCCTCCTCCTTCACCCCATTTTTTTTATTTCTATCAATTTATTTTCATTTCTTCCATTGAACTGTTTTTCCCTCACCATTGTCCTCTCCAATTGGGCCATCTGTTTCTAGTTGCCCCTTGACACACTGCTCACCTTTGTTCTGGCATTCACACATTACAATCTCTTTTCAGCGAATTGGACATTCTGAATTCTCCCTCAGTGTACCCGAACAGGTGCTGTAAGTGTGGCTACTAGGGAATTTTCACAGTGACTTCATTGCAGTGTTAATGTAAGCCTACTTGTGGCACTAATAAAGATGATTATTATTATGTGCCACGATCAGCACCTTTAGCCTTAATCACCCCCATTTACATTTGTTTTGTCTTCTGCCCTCAACAACTTTGTCAATCTCTACTTATCGTTGGCCCCTATCCAGCCCCATTGCTCCCTGCCACCCCCCCCCCCCCCCCCCCCGCCACTCCAATATAAATCTGACCCCATTTCCATCCAGCTTTGACAAAGTCATCCAGCCTCGAAATGTTAGCTCCCTTTTCTCACCACAGTTGCTGTCAGACCTGTTGAGATTGTCCAGTTTTTCCTGTTTTTGTGTCAGATTCCAGCATCCGCGGTAATTTGCTTTTATCTCAGACATTATTGCTGCTTGTAGGAATTCAGGAAAATATCCTCAAATATCTTTCAGTAATGATCCCTTCTCCTACATAGGGTCAGGAGATTTTGCCGTTTCTGGTCATTACTGTACCACCTCCCCTTGAGTATTTGGTGTACTTGGACTTTCAGAAGGCATTTAATATAGTGCCACACAATAGACTTGTGTCGAAAGTTATAGTTCATGGAGAAAAAGCGACAGTAGCAATATGATCATAGCATAGATCATAGATGGTGGCATGACAGGTGGAGAGAGCAGTCAATAAAGCATAGAGGGTGGGATTCTCCATTGGCTGACGCCGAAATTGGGATTGGACGATAGGTTCCGACACCAAAATTGTGGTGGGTGCCGATTTGACACCAAAGCGCAATTTTTAGTCTCCTCGATATGCGGTCTGGAGCGCACATACAGTAAACACCGTTTGTATGTCATTAGCGGCCTGACCCGGTATTCTCCGTGGCCTCCGCTAGTCTCCCCCTCCAAAGGGCCGAGTTCCCGATGGTGCTGTTCACTTCTGCTTTTAAAAATCGTGAAACCGGCATCGCGGCTGAGGGAGAGACAGGGGAGGAGCGACCGTGGACTGCCGGGCTGCTCCGGGTGGTGAGGGGGCGATGGGGGAATGGACAGTGTGGCCGGGGTGACCCCCTGCCCCCCAGTGCCAAGGAATGGCCGCCATTACCATGGTCTGCAAGGCAGCCGTCTTGCAGCACACCCCACTAACCACCCTCCTTGGCCCCGGTTCTGCAGAGTGACACGGGCCATATAGGTTCCCTCACCTCTGCACCTCACCGTCCGCCATACCTACCACCACCCAACTGGCTGCCACCCTCCAGCGGGGCATCTGGCAGCCCTCCTGGGGGAGGGGGGAGACTGGTACGCTGGACAGGGGGATCATATCCCTGGCAAGGGCTGTGTCAGCCGATGGTACACTTGGCAGCAAGTCAGGCACCAGGACCCGAGTCCCCATGGTGCCGGGCACAGACTGGGTCTGGTTGAGCATGGGGTACGTACCATCTAACATGTCGGCTTTTCACCCCCCTGCAGACAATGGATATTGGAATTAGGTAGCCTTCCTGCTATTCGCCGCAGCCCTGGGGAAGCCCTGCGGCTTTTCAAGCTGGAACTGCTCGAGGAGGAGGAAGCTGCAGCACTGGAGCGGGCACCAGAGGAACAGGAAGCAGCCACCCAGGTTGGGGAGCTGCCCGCCCAACAGGTCGAAGAGGAGGTGCTAAATGAGGCCTCGCGTGTACCAGCAGCTTCTGTCATTCGAGGACCTAAAGGACCGGGCAAGTTGTCGAAGATTCCGGCTCAGTAGTGTGCAGTGTGACATATCTGCCAGATGATGGCGCACCTGACACCGCCGGGGGAATGGGAGAGAATACCCACTCCCGGTGGCCATCAAGGTGACGGTCACCATGACCTTCTACGCGACAGGGTCCTTCCAGATGCTGAGTGGGGACCTGTCTGCGATTCACAGACCTCGGTGCACAGGTGCATCTGCACCGTCACGGAGGCAATGTATGCCCAAGCAGCCCAATCCATCCATTTCAATGTGGACCTAGCCCACCAGGATGACCAGGCAGCCACCATCGACAGGATGCCCCGATTCCAGGGGAGCCTCTTCACTGAAGTGCCCACCCAAAGTGAGTGTCTCCGTGATGGTGGGGAGTGTTGGAGACCGCTGTGACAGAAGGTCTGTCATCCTCCGGCTCTTGCTCCGTGTACTTAGTTTCAGGTCGAGGGTTGCCATCCAAGCTGCTCTCGCTGTCAATGCTCAGCACACAGTTGGGGGGGGGAGAGATGTGTGTCATGCTATGCTTCCTGAAGTCGTTGGTCAGTTTCTTGGTCTTTCCAACATTTAGAGAGCGGTTGTTTTCGGTAGACCATGCAACCAAGTGATTTATCTCTCTTCTGTAGTCTGATTCGTCGGTGTTTGAAATATGACCCACCACAGTCGTATCATCTGCACACTTATAGATTGATTTGGAGTTGAATCTTGCCACACAGTCGTATGTGTACAGGGAGTACCGGGGAGGACTGAGGACACATCCTTGCGGGGTCCCGGTGTTGAGGACTAGTGTGGAGGAGGTGTTGTTACCTACCCTGACAGATTGCAGTCTGTTGGTGAGGATCAAGAGTCCAGCTGCACAGGGAGGGGTCAAGTCCAAGGTTGCAGAGTTTGGTTATTAGTCTTGTTGCAATAATGGTGTTGAAGGTGGAGCTGTAGTCTATGAACAGCAGTCTTACATAGGTGTCCTTGTTGTTGAGATATTCGATTGTAGGTCCAGAGAGATAGCATTGGTTGGGTCGGTAGGCGAACTGCAATGGATCAAGACCGTCTGGGAGGCTGGCAGTGATCCATGACTAGCGGCTCAAAGCATTTCATGATAACAGACGCCATGGCCACCGGCCGGTAGTCGGTGAGGCACACTACCTTGTCTTCTTTGGTACTGGTATGATGGCGGTCTTCTTGAAGCAGTTAGGGACCTCAGAGTGGAGAGGTGAGGTGTTGAATATATCTGCGAATACACTCGCCAGCTGGTCAGCACAAGCTCGGAGTGCTGGCCCAAGGACTCCGTCGGGGCCCGTCGCTTTCCACGGGTTTACTTTCAAGAAGGCAGCTCTTATCTCCGAGGCTGGGTATGGGTGCGTGTAAGGTTGTTGGGGAGGGTGGCACTGATGTATTGGCTGGCTGTTCAAAGAGGGCATAGAACTTGTTCAGATTATTGGGTAGGGATGCTCCAGTCCCAGAGATTCTGCCTGGCCTTGCTTTGTAGCCTGTAATCTTATGTAAGCCCTGCCATAGATGTCATGGGTTTGTGTCGTTGGCCTGGCACTCTAGTTTGACGGATGTTACCTGAAGGCCCTCCCCCAATGCTCCACCCGTGATGGGTCGATTTCCTGACCGCACAGTTGATGTGTGGTCTCAGCAGTCGGGAACCCGGCGTGGCAGCTGCGAACTGTGTCCAGGGCCACACAGTCGGGCGGGAGCCGTACTGCTGGCCGGGGGGCTTCGGCGAGGGCTGAGGGGACAAGTGATGAGGGGGTGTTCAGGGGGGCACTATCTGGCAGGTCAGATCCGAGCACGGCTGGCACCATGTTATACAGTGTGACCGCTGGAGGTCGTCGCCATGCACATGCGCGGCTATGGACCCGTCAATTATCTAGCCGGTTATGTTATGTCAGCGGATCGGTGATGGGGCGGCGCTGCTGTTTCCCATGTAAAATGCCATGGATCCTCCGGAGAGAGGGCTGCTCAGTGTTGCTGCCAATGGATAATCCATGCACTTTCATGACAGAAAAAATCGGCGCCGGGGGG